>NW_016107379.1:5218145-5222753 GCF_001604975.1 Cebus imitator | reverse complement strand
GTGATGGGGAGGAAGGCAGCAAATCACACTGCCACATGTGTACCTATGCAACAATTTTGCATGTTCTTCACATGTACCCCAAAACCTAAAATGCAATAAAATAAATGGGAAAAAAAAAAAAAAGAATTGGAACAAAGCAAAAAATCTTGTTCCAATTCAATGTAGAACTGGAAGTCCCAGTCAGAGCAATCAGGCAAAAGGAAGAAATAAAAGATAATCTGATGACAAATATGATACAGATTCATAATATTTTCAACTAATTGGCCATTGAAAGCTGGCATTAGTAGTAGTTTAATGTTCTTAAAGAAATGATTAAATAAGATAGAATTAAAATTCTAAAATATTCAATTAAAAAATTAGCTTTAAATAATTTTGATTTAAAATGCTGAGATCTATCATCATTTATAGTTTTCTTTTGAATTTTAGCTAATAATATTTAATATTTAAAGTAGTTTTGAAGAGATTATTTTGAAAATGTATACAAAAAGTAATTTTTAAAATGTTTTACATTTACTTTCATTTGCAATTTTAATACAAATATAGTCAAATTAAAAAAAAAAAGCCATCCAAATAGGAAAAGAAGAAATCAAATTATCTTTGTTTACTGATGACATACTTTCATACATAGGAAACTGTAAAGACTCCTACAAAAGATTTCCAGGCTTAGTAAACAACTTCAGGAAAGTTTCAGGACACAAAATCAACATCCAAAAATTAGTAGCATTTCTATATACCAAAAACATTCAAGCCGAGAACCGAATCAAGAACTCACTTCCATTTACAATAGCCACCCAAAAAAGTAAAATACCTAGGATTACATTTAAACAAGGAGGTGAAAGATCTCACAAAAAGACACTGATAAAAGAAATCATAGATGACATAAACAACTGGAAAAATATCCCATTCTCATGGATTGGAAGAATCAATGTTGTTAAGATGATCATAGTGCCCAGAGAAAATTACAGATTCAACACAATTCTTATCAAATTATCAATGCTATTCTTCACAGAATTTTTTAAAAATCTAAGTTCATGTGTAACGAAAAAAGAGCCCAAATTGCCAAAGCAATCCTAGGCAAAAAGAACAAGATGGACATATCATATTACCTCACTTCAAATTATACTACCAGGCTAGAGTAACTAAAACAGCATGAGATTAGTACAAAAAGAGAAACATAGATCAATGGAACAGAATAGAGAACCCAGAAATAAAGTTGCATACTGCAACCAGCTGAACTTTAACAAAATTGATGATAGACAATGAGGAAAGGACACTCTATTCAACAAACAGTGCTGGGAAAATAGTCATAGGCAGAAGAATGAAACTTTACCCTTATCTCTCACCATATATAAAAATAAACTCAAGATGGATTTAAAACTTAAATATAATACATGAAAGTATAGAAGTCATTGAAGAAAATCTAGACAAACTTTTCTAGACATTGGCCTAGGCAAAGACTATGATGAAGACCCCAAAAGCAAATGCCACAAAAACTAAAATAGACAAATGGAACTTAATTAAACTAAAAAGTTTCTGTACAGAATAAGAAATAGTCAATAGAATAAACAGACAAACTACAGCATGAGAGAAAATATTTGCAAATCATGCCTCTGACAAAGGATTAATATCCAAAGTCTACAAGAAACTCAAACAATTCAACAAAGGCAAACAAACTTATTAAAAAATGGACAAAAGAAATGAACAAACACTTCTCAAAAGAAGACATACAAGTGGTCAAACATGAAAAAATGCTCAATGTCACTAATCATCATGCAAATTATGCAAATTAAGCCACAATAAGGTATCATCTTACACCAATCAAAATGGCTATTACTAAAAAGTCAAAAAGCAATAGATGTTAGCATGGATGTGGAGAAAAGGAAATGTTTATACACAGTTGGTGGCAATGTCAATTATCACAACCTTCATGAAAAACATAAGCAGATTTCTCAAAGAACTAAAAATAGAACTACCATTTGACCCAGTAATCTCACTGCTGAGCATTTACCCAAAAAAAATAAATTGTTATATACAAAAGACACCTTTACTTATATGTTTATTGCAGTACTACCTACAACCACAAAGTTATGGAATCAACCTAAGTGTCCTACAGTGGTTGATTGGATGAAGAAAATGTGGTATGCATACACTATGGAATATACAGCTATAGAAACAATAAAATCACGTCCTTTGCAGCAACATGGGTAGAGCTGGAGGCCATTCTCCTAGGTAAAATAACACAAAAACAGAAAAATCTAATACCACATATTCCCACTTACAAATGGGAGGTAAATAATGGGTACACCTTGGCATAAAGATGAAAAAAAACAGACACTGAGGACTCCAGAAGTGGGGAGGGTGGAAGAGGGGTGAGAGTTTTAAAATTACCTATTGGGTACAATGTTCACTATTTGGATATATTCTAGAAGCCCTAATCTCACTATTATGTCATACATCTATGTAACAACCTGCACATGTACCCCCTAATTCTATAGATATATAGATATAGATATAGATATACACTTATACCCCTCAATCTATGTATATATGTCTTTGTGTATAAATGTAGGATATATACAAACACATATATAGAGAATATATATGGGATATATATACATACATATATATGATACATATACACACAAATATATATCCATTTAGATATGTTCATATACCTGTCTTAAAAATATAGAAAAGAGTTAATAACATATAAATCTTGAGGAAATTATATTAATTATAACAAGAACCACTTGTTCCTTATTAAAAATGCAAATTCCTAAGCAATCCTCTAAAGCTAAAGAATATGCATTTCTCCAATGTGGGGCTGGAGGGGGATGGAATATTTATTTGACGAGTTCCAAAAGTTTATTGCATATATTCTGAAGTTTAAGAACTACTGATGGGGACAGACCATCTAGAGCTTTGATGAATATCCCTCATTCCATGTAGACTTATGGAAGCTTCCCATCTCAACTATATGGCCACAATCTAATTCCAAATGCAATTTTCTTCTTAATAAAATACAGGAATCTGAAATCAACCTTTGGTTAGTGATAATGTTTGGCTCTGTGTCCCCACCCAAATCTCATCTTGTAGTGCCTATAATTTTAACATGCTGTGGAAAGGACCAAAGGGGAGATGATTGAATCACAGAGGCAGGTCTTTCCAGTGCTATTCTCCTGATAGTGAATGGATCTCACGAGACCTCACGGATTTAATAATGGGAGTTTCTCTGCAATAGCTCTCTCTTTGCCTGCTGCCATCCAAGTAAGACATGACTTGCTCCTCCTTGCCTGCCACCATGATTGTGAGGCCTCCCCAGCCACATGGAACTGTAAGTCCATTAAACCTCTTTCTTTTATAAATTGCCCAGTCTCGGGTATGCCTTTATCAGTAGCATGAAAACGGACTAATACAGTTAGTTTCCCTTGGGAAAACAGCTGATTATCACTAGAGTTCAAACAATTCTGTCAACTGGGATCTTGGCAAGTGTTACACAATAGATCCTTCTAGGCTACAGAACATAAGTTTATGAAAGCAGCAACTTTCTCTGTTGCTCATTACTACATACCTAAAAGATTGGATGCCTAATAAATATTCAGGAAATAGTTGCTCATTCATTCTTTAGCAAGAACCCAAGAAATAAATTTGCATTTTCTTCTTAGGAAACTCTACCACCTTCATGTGAAGACAGAATAGAACCCCTTAAAATAACTTTTTTCTTGTTCTAGAATATAAGTGTCAAAGTATAGGCTAAAGCCATGATTTAATAAGCACCTAACAATGATTAATAATCATTTGTAACTAACATTTTAAGATCATCAGCATAGCAAGGAGATTTTTCTGATTTTACCATTACAATGTTTACAGGAACATTGATCATTCTAAAATAATGTGTTGCCTTAGGTAAATATTCTCATAAGATCTTGTTTTATTCTAACATTTTTTAGCTATCACAAAGGTTAAATTACAAGAGATCTCAGAGGTAAATCATAAAACAACAATATTGCATATAAATTATTAAGGTCTTTTCTCATATTTTCTCCTTTATTTCACAACAAAATAATGCCTAATTTATTAGGTGCCTCAGGTCTGTCACTAAACTCCTTTTATAAAAACAATGATGACTGTTGACACTAATGTTATACTTCATCAGAAAACATTTTGTTTTCCTGTGAAGACAATATTAAAACCTCTCAGTTAAAACAATGAAATTAAAGGAGTACATAAATTTATGAGACTGTTTTACTCTTTGTCACTGTAAAAGTTTCAAGCAAATTTGAAAGGTACTGCTGTCATATCATGATAGAAATATGTCTTCTGGGCCAGTTGAGGTGGCTCACTCCTATAATCCCAGTACTTTGGGAGGCCACAGCAGGTGGATCACCTGAGGTCAGGAGTTTGACAGCAGCCTAGCAGACATGGCAAATCCCTGTTACTACTAAAAATACAAAAATTAGCTGGGTGTGGTGGTGCATGCCTGTAGTTCCAACTACTCAGGAGGCTGAGACAGGAGAATTGCTTGAACCTGGTAGGCAGAAGTTGCAGTAAGCTGAGATCACACCACTGCATTCAAGCCTGGGCAACAAAGCAAACAAAGCAAGACTC
>NW_016107379.1:5171750-5218135 GCF_001604975.1 Cebus imitator | reverse complement strand
AAAAAAAAAAAAAAAAAAAAAAAAAAAAAAAAAGAAAAGAAAAAGAAAAAAATGTCTTATGCACATCATGACTAAAAGACTGCGTATTACATAAGAACATAAAAGAGAACTATTCACATGAGCTGTTCACGTTGCTGTCAATTGTAAACCCGGATGACTACAACATCTACAAACTGATCACTAGACATAACTATTGTTTACATCCTAAAACACACTGGTTAAGCCAATAATTATTATGACCTAACTTAAAAGATCACAAGCACGGGACTAGCAGAACTACGTATAGCATCAAAGACAAAGTAATCATCACTAAAATCACAAGTAAAAAGAAAATATCAAAGCCAGGCACAGTGGCTCATGCCTGTAATCCTAGCACTTTTGGATGCCGAGGTGGGAGAATCACTTGAGCCCGGGAGTTAGAGGCCAGCCTGGACAACAAAGTGACCCCATCTCTACAAAAAAATAAAACAATTAGCTGGATGTGATGGCACATGCCTGTAGTCCCAGCTACTCAAGCTGCTGAGGCAGAGGATTACCTGAGCCCAGGAGACTGAGGTTGCAGTGAGCTATGATCATGTCTCCACACTCCAGTCTGGGCGACAGACAGAGGCTATCTGAAACGGGTCGGGGCAGGAAGGAAGGAGGGAAAGAGGGAAGGCAGGAAGGCGGGAAGGGAGGGGAGGAAGGGAGGGAGGGAGGGAAAACAGCTGCTCATGAAACCAAGTGAAGTAGAGTAACTGATAACCCATGTAAATGTGTAGCATCAAGGAAAGCATCATCTTAGTACTGTGAACTTTCAGTAATTATTATTAGGTTAAAGGATTACAAATCAGAAATTAGCTTTTAAGTATGATGATAAATGATTAACATTACTCTCTAAAATTTTGAAAATAGCTGTTATAAAAGGTGTACTAATATAGGACTGACCGATGAATCTTGGCCAACACACTGAAACTTCTGGGATTTAATTAAATAAACATGAAAATTCTTGTTCTAGGATCCCTCAGCAAGACCTTCTGGGCAGAGATCAGCAGGAAGCATTTACATAGAGTTTCCAATGAACCAGGCATGCTTCTAAAACATTGTCGACAGAGACGCAGAGGGCTAGAGGACTTCACATTCCAAGCGAGGTGCCAGGTTCATTTTGGTGAGACTGGTAGGACTCTGAAAATAGCCCAGGGAAGGGGCTGAAGCAGGGCGAGAGCCACCCGGGGAGGGCAAACCAAGACAGGGTGGGGCGTGTCCCCAACTGGAACATGCAGCCAGCTTGGAGGGTCAGGGACTTCACCCCTTCAGTGCTCCGATTTGGATCCTGTGCTTACCTCATCCCTCCTGCAACCCATGGTCCACGAGAGCCCCACCAAAACTTTTGGAAGATTTATACAGTTATATAGCTAAGTAAGGTTATAATTCATATTTATGAAACAAAAACAAATATTCAACTAGAGGGTTTGTTCACTTATGAAAACATTCCTGGAGGATTCCTGTAAATAGCATTTTCAGATAGAAAGAAAAGTACCTGAGCTGCTAGGTACCCAGTAGGTTGACAGATAATTTTATGTTTTTCCTAAATTAATTTTCCCATTAGTCTTGCAAGGTAGGATTATTGCATCATTTTGTATAAAATGTAGCTCAGAAAGGTTGAGAAATAATGAAGTCTAGGGTTCTTCCTATTGCTCTAGTGATTCTCAAACTAATCCCCACAGTGTCCTGATGGCAGAGGTGAGAGAACATGGACCCAAGGTCTAGAGTCCCAACTGCCCTTGCCCTCGCACCAGCACTAACACCATTGTCACATCCACACACAGCCTAGGTTACCTCCTGCAAAGACACCACCAGACCCTCCAGGCACACCAGGCCCAGGCACACACAAGCCATGTCACTACTCTGGGGTTCTGACTTCCTTATTCCTTCTGCCCTATGCCTACTTCATTATCTTAAACCCCTTACTCCTCCCCAAAACCCAACTTAAATGTCAACTCCTGAGTAAATCCTTCAGTCTGTTTTGACACCTACAGACAGTGACCTACACAACATTTTGTTCATGCATGTATAAGAATATTAACTACTTTTATTGTGATTTATTTATGTCCTATTGTGTCACTAGACTTGGAGCTCTCTGAAGGCAGAGCTATCTGGTTCATTCTGATATCTCTAGTTTCTAGCACAGTTCTTGGAATAAGGTAGATTTTCGGTAGGTAAAGTAGAAAACCTTGTAACCATGGAGTTGTTTGAATGTAAATATGCTTCCAAGATATTTCTGAGTAGAGAATGAGTAAATAGTTAAAAGTAGGGTGTTCTCATTATTCTTTGAAACATTCTTTCTACAATCTTGTTTTTTCCAACCTATTCACTCTATAACTGATTAAAGGGCTGGCTAGGAAAATTTTACAGAGCCAAAACTATGACAAATTGCTAATTAGTACCATCCAAATTCATAAGATATGGGTGTTTCTAAAGGGAAAACATAATAAGCACTGGAATGCCCCAAAACATATAAATAGCTGTTTACTTTTAAAAATCAGAAAATCAGATTTGACTACCTTATTTAATATTTCTATCCTATTTATACATCTTACTCAAAAATCCTAATGTGATGAAAATAAATTTTTATAAAGAGTTTTGAAAGTAGATGTTTTTAAAATTTCAAACATCAGAGAATACCTCATACAAAGTTTTAATGAAATATACCAAATAAAACTTTTATTAAAAGAAATAAATAGGCATCACTGTCCGCTTTTTACTGACTCATCTCTGCTAGCCTTATGGAAAGATACATTTACATAGAAATTTTTGCACACATTTTCAAAAACTACAAAGCAATAAATGACAAGATAACAAGATGAAAAACTTTTCTCCTCTACCAAAATCAAAGGCAGCTGAGTTCCTATTCTTCCCTGATTTTGTACAGCTAAGATTTTTACTCTAATAATTTCAACAATAACATTAGTAATATGTTACAAGAGGTGATATTCTTTATGGAGTTTTTTCTTATGGGGTTGTCCCCACCCCAAGAGCAGCAAATAATGTCCTGACTACTCTTAAAACAATTTTAGGTGAGGGACCAGCCAACACATTCCACAGAGGGTTCAAGCAGGATAGGCAGCCTTCATGCATCCCACATGGCCACTTTTATGACAGTTTGTCCAAACACAAAAAAAGAGCAACTACCACAGCAACGAGGCTCACGGGGAAAGACACAAGCTAGGCATGGAAATACTTACTGATTCCTGAGTGTATGTGGTTGAAAACTGTAGCCACGAACCCTGGTAGAAATGCTTCGAGGGCAGTGTGAAAGGTCAACGTTTTTGGTATAAACTAACAAAATACAAAGAAGGGGAGAAAGAGAAAAAGCAGCCCCCCTTGGGGTTATTTATAGCAGAAATAGCCAGTCTCCAGCCTATGGAACTATAAACCCACCTGCTGATTCTCCCTTCTTCTCCTTCCACGGGACGGGAAGGCAGCCAATCAGAAGCAGTTATAGATACCACCCACCTCGCCTCTAATCCGTTGCAGGTTGGCAAGAGAAAGCTAAAACAAGATAAGTGCCTCCATCCTCACCTGCCTTTGCAATCAGGGTTAACAAATAAGACCTGATTGTTATTTGGTCACTAGCTAGTCCAGCTGGGTGATTGCTCCCTCCTCCTCCCCTCTCATATTTGCATTTGAATTGCCTTCATCTTAACACTAAAATGGCTCAAAGCTTTGTTTTGCCTGACCTTATGGAGATAACATGCACTTCTTCATAATCAGTCAGTATCTACCATCTGTGTCTTCCTTGAACAATGCCTGGATAATGTTCACATCTCCCAACAGAAGTTCCAAGAATGATCAGGCTTTTTTTCTTCTGTAAGCATGAATCCTTGTAATATGTACATATAACATACATACATATGTCTATGTGTGTATGCATGTATGCATGCAGTCTGATTATATTGCTTCTTCTTGGATGATTACAAGCTGCTTCATTGGTGATCATTTGGCTTTAAATTCTTTCATAAATAGCATAGTCTCATTTTGACTAAAGATGAGAATTTTAGTTCCATCTGTATAGGAAGCTCTTAAATTGCAGCATATTTATATGGTGAGGCTTGATAGCTGGGAATGTCAAACTGTAGGCTTCACTAACAAATGTGATTTGCCAAGTACTCTCATAATATTTGAAACACTAAATTAGGCACTTCTTGCAGCCAGAAAAAATGGCAGTTCTTTCCCTTACTGGGTTTATATTCTAACAAATATCACCATCTGCTATTTATTCTTCTTATTTTGAACATGGTATCACAGAGACACAACAAGTTTAAATGAATTTGTAAGATTCTATGGTTAACATATTCCATTTAAGGAACTGGAAAATCTTTAGCAGTTATTTTTCTTAATCCACTTCCATTGGAAATTGTTCTCTCATTCACACTGGATTCAGAGTTTCAACTCTGAAGGCAGACTCTCTCAATTCAGATCTTACCTACCTCTACCAATTGATGGTTGTAGAACTCAGGCACCCTACTGAACAAATTTCTTCATCCACAAAGTGGAAATACAGCTATGCCTATTCTTCAGAGTTGTGGTTACGGGTTAAATTAATATACATAGAGATCCAGGTCCACAGTAAATACCATGTCAGCATTAATCCTTATCCATGGGCTGTGACACTCCCCAAAAGGTACATGCTTAAACCCAATGTTCAAGTCTACATGGCCACCATTTCTATATACTTATATACAGTCTCAGTGAAAATCACAGGTCTAATTTAAATGTGAGTAGAGCCACATTTGCTTCTCCAATATTGTTAGTTGCCTATCCAATTTTCATTCTTTACTTCTTCCTTACCAATATAATCTTCTTTTATTGTGGGGTTAGCAATATGTCCAGCTAAAAGAAAGAAAACACATTTCCCAGACTCTTATTCAGTTGGGGGATTCATGTGATACAGTTCTGGCCAATGAGATATCAATGGGAGTCTTTGGTTGAGATAACTGAGAAATCTCCTTGAAAGGAAGCAAAGTCTAATAGCATGTGGAGTTTGCTTTTCCTCTTCTTTTTTTTCCTGCCTGCAGAGCAAATGTGATAGCTGGAGCCCCAGCAGCCACCAGGTGACCACAGGAAAAGAAAGACTCTGGGAATGGCTGAAAGAAGGGGTGAAGAGAGCCTGGGTCATGCCTGCATAGCCGTGGACTACCTCTCTTCCAACTGATGTATCATTAGGGAGTAAAAGATGAACCTTTATCATACTTGAACTACTCTTATTTGGGTTTTCTATACATACAGCCAAACTCAGTCCCTAATATAAGTGGGCATTATTGTCCCTACTCACAAAGTTAAGGAACTTCTGCCATGACACAGACTGGAGATGGCAGAACTGGATTTGGAACCAAAGCAGTCTGGACCCAGAGCACACATGCTTAATTATATACTATAAGCCTCTTCAAAAAGTACAAATAAGATTAGATTTAGGAACCAGAGATTAACTTTTTCTCCTATCTATACACCCCCTTTTCTTGATCCACCATTCATTCCTTCGGACAACCAACCCCATTTAGTGTACTAAGTATCAAGCCCACTGCACCAGGTGTTGGAGATGCTACACCGACAAGCCAAACAAGATCCCTGCCTCATAGAGCCTGTGCCTGTGGAGGATATAGATGGAACATAGGCTATTACAATATTATAAGCACAATTATGTGGGTGATACAAGGTATCATGGGAAACAAAGGAGGAGTCCTAGCCCAGTTAGTTTTCTCTCCCTCCCCAAAAATACTGTGACCAGTCGTCCAGATGTGCAGAAAAAAGTTGAGCAAAAGTGAACTCCTCTGCTTAAATAGTCTCATAGATTATTTTCTCCTGAATTGGAGGGAAGCCAGCTAGAAAATTTTCCTTACACCATTTTGACTTGACACAGGATTCCTCAGCCTTTCTTCACATTTCCTATGCAATCACTCTTACAATTGTTCTTACTCTTGACATGCAGAGGTGAGAAATATTTCCCAATTCTCCCACAAGTGGCATTAAAAGAGCTGTTACTCTGCTATGGTTAGTCCCGCTGATGTCTTTCCACAAGCTGTGTTGCTGTCTGCCTTCAGAAGCTGTCTCTTCAGTCTACGTTGTAATAAGGCTATCACCACTCTGCTTGCCTTTGTTCACTTACATCCCTCCTGAAGAGAATGACAATTAGAAAGGAACAATGAGGATCCTCCTTTTAAATCTTCTGCAGCAGATCCAGGTAAAATAATTTCCTTCTCTGTTTCACAAAGCCCAAGCCTTTCTTCTGACGCCACCTTAAGCTTCATCTATGATTAATATACCTAATGTATAAAGGCCTTGTTTTGTTAACCACTGCATCAGGAAATTGAGTAAGATAATAGACTACTCTCTCTTGTTCTCACCCCCCATGTCCTTCTCTCTAAATAGAGCAATATATCTTATAAGACTCTAAAAAGGAAAGGCAGAATGAGATTGTTAAAAACCTCTACTGCATTTTGATCCTATTTTACCTGGTTAACTATCCATTCATCGTTTGCCTTCAGAGTTTGAAATACAGAAACTTCGTGCTGCTCAGGGGAACAGCAAGCCGTACTTTGCTGGTTTCTACCATTAACAGGCGCCAACATGGAATCACTTGATAAACCTAAAAGCAAAGCGTATTCAGGTAATAGATACAGTACAAATAACAACAAAAACAAGTAAATGTTTGACTTTAATTGTCCTTAGTGGCTTAAAAGCATGGCACAGACTATGTTTTTTGTATGACCCCTTTTGTCTTTCAGCTTTTTACCATATCAGACTTCTATGTCACTCTTACTTCTTAACACATTATCCCTGGTTATCCCATTTGTCACCATAATTATGTGAGTTGAAGGGCAATAATCTGGTGAAACAAGGACTCTGAGTTTTCATTCTAAACTCAAAACTTCTGATATGACCTTGTAGAGATTAGCTAAGCTCCACAGTCTCATTAGAATAGCAGTGACAATAACCTACCTCAGACGTTTACATGAAAACAAGTAGATTTTCTGAATCATGATAAGACAATTTTCACAAACAAAGAGCTTTGAGGCTTTATTATCATTCTCGAACTTGTACTGTATTTCCAATTACAGGGTGAAGTCAGTCACTGATTAATCACTACTAGAGCTGCAGTCCCTTCCTATGAAGTGCAGCCACAGGGCAGAAGAGTGTCAAGATGAAATATGCATTGAAATATCATTCTCACAACTTTGGATATCAAAAGGTGCCATTGGATCTTTTCATTAGCACAAACACATCTGAGCTCTTTGTGTCTTCACAGAAAACGAACAAAGGGAAGCTTGATAGAGGGGAATCAGGGATGAGAACACTGATTTCCATCATTTATTCTTGCTGTGCTGAAGAAGAATCAGTAATAAACATGAAACTGAGGCTGCCGTCTTATACCATCTACCCCACCTGTATTCAGCATCTGACAGTACCAAGGCTAAGCATAGTGGGCAGAAAATCAGATTCAGATAACAAAACTGTGCTCCTCACAAGACCCCAGTGTGCTAACCCTTTTTACCATCATCTCCCCCTTTCTAACTTTCCTGATACATTTTGGAGTCTCTCACTAGATTTTTGTATACTCTTGTCCTTGTTCTGCTCCACAAGGCTGGGCCCTCTCCATTTTTCATAATTTGAAGAGAAATTTCTACCTACAAAAGTTTTACTGATGGCAAATATTTACGTTTAGTAGGGGCAAAAAGTGGTAGCAGCCATTAAACTTAACCCAGCAGGGATCCTCTCCTAAATGTTTCTGTGGTTTCTGATTCAATGTTCCCTGTTTCTCCTGGAGCTGACCACTTGCATTAGCTCCATTTTCTTCTCTCTTGATCCATAATCGCTTTGGACTCTCAAATGTGAGCTTTGGGTACGATGATAAACAGGCGCCTGGAAAACTGCTGAGCCTAAGCCTCCCTGTTTCCATGCTTGCCTCTCCTCCCCTTTCGTGGTTTTTTTCCATGAAGCTGCCAGGGGCTTTTCAAAAATGTGAATGAGATCATTTCACTGATTTGCTTAAATCCCTGCACTGGCTTCTCATAAACACAGGAATGAACTCCAAAGCCCATTGTGTGACTCATAAAGACTTACGGGTCTGGCCACTAGCTGCCTCTGCAATCACACTTTCACAGCCTTCTCCCTGCTCCAGCCACCCTAGCAGCAAGGTTGAGCTCCTCATATGCCCCAAACACACTTATGCCTCAGGTCTCTGCAGTTAGCTTAACCTCAAATAGGATGCTCTCTCTAATAGTCACAGGCTTGTTATGTGCCTTCATTCAGGTTGATACTCAAATTGCACCTTGGCATAGAGGCTTTGAATATAGGGTGGTATTCAAAGCCTCTATGAATACCACCCTGTATTCAAAGCCTCCTGGCTCGTGGCTATTACCTTACCTTGATTTATCTCTATAGCATCTATCAACTCTTGTTTTTTTGTTTATTTGGTTTTTTAAATTATTATTTGTTTACTTGTTTGAAAATTTACTAAAATGTAGACTCCATGAGGGCAGGGACTTGGTCTGTTTTGCTCATCATTGTACGTATCTTCAGCACACAGAACAGTACGTGATTCAAAGCAGACATCCTATAAATATGTGCTGAATAAAAGAGAAAGGGAGGAAATAGGGCAAGAGGGCAGAAAGGAAGGCAGAAGGGAAATAAGGAAGAAGGGAGGGTGAAGGGAGGGAGCTTCAGGGATCCACAGCAGGCCATCTACTCTAGGGGTTAAGAATATGAGCTCTGAGTAGAATAGTGGTTACCAGAGGCTGGGGAAGTGGGGGGAAGGCTGGGGAAGCGGCGGGGAGGCTGGGGAAGATTGGTGAACCGGTACAAAGTTAAATAGGAGGAATAAGTCTTGGTGTCCTATTACACAGGAGGGTGACTATAGATAATATCATATTGTATATTTCAAAACAGACAGAAGAAAGGATTTTGATCATTTTACCACAAAGAAATAATAAATGTTTTAGGTGATGGATATGCCAAATACCCTGATTTGATTATTACATAATGTATACATGTATCAAAACATCACACTGTCCCCCAAAATACATGCAATTAGTCCATGTCAATTAAAAATAAACTAAAACTAAAAGATCAAAATCAACTTCAGAGTCCAACCATCCTGGATTCCAAATCCAAGCTCCAACACTAGCCATTTACATGACCATTTGCAAATAACTTCCCTGAGATTCCTTATCAATAAAATAAAGATGATAAATACATGGGTTGTGTATTAATATGATACAACATAATGCATTAATTATAATGCAAATCAATATAATGCAATAATAAATTTGAGAGGAGAGAAGAATAGTTAAGAGTAAAGATTGTGGCATCAAATTATCTGGGTTCAAATTTCAGCTTTACTACTTACTGGCTATGTAATCTTGGACAAGATATTTAATCTCCGCCTTATTTTCATCATCTATGAAGGGGGATATATTAATACCCATTTCATAATAAGTGAGTGTAAATAGACAAAATAAGAGCATCAAACAATAAAAAGTACTTAGTCCTGGATCACCCCAAAATGACCAGTTTGGATAGAAGAGGAGAGGGCACTGCAAAGGTGCCACCAGTGACATATAGGGAAAACCAAAAGAGTGTGGTGTGATGCAAAGCTAGTAGAAGTTTAATCAAGGAAACCAGTGTGATCAACTGTGTCAAATGTGCTGAGAAATAAACACAAGGTAAGTACTAGAAATTGGCCACTGGATTTAGTAATATGAGAATTATTATTTATTGCGACAGGAATCAAATCTTTGGAGTGCTTGCAGAGATATCCTGATAGGAGTGTGTATAGGAGAAAATGAGAGAAGAGAAATTGAAGACAGTCAACATAGAGAACTCTTCTGAGGAGTTTTCCAGCAAAGGAAATTAAAGAAAAGGCTTGGTAACTGGTGAGCAAATGAGGCCAGAAGAATATTTTATTTTAGATGAGAGGAACAACAGCATGTTTGCATTTTGACGGGAATGATCTAGTAAGCAGAATAATTGCTAAATCAATGTCTGTATAGTAAGAGAGAAAGGGATTAAGTTGACAAGAGAATGCTCTACCTAAAGTGAGAGCACGGATAGCTAATCTGTGGCAATGCTCTGCTATATCACCATATATCACTATATCACCATATCTACCAGTATCCAAGCAGTTATACTTCCTGTAAAGTGGGATGCCAGTAGATGTGGTGGTGGGAATTCCAGGGAGCTTCTTTTTTAAATTGCTTTAATTTTTGTAGTGAAGAAGTTGAAAGGAATGACAGAGAAGTTGTTATGAGTGTGAGGGAAAGGAGAAAATGTGAAGTGTTGTCTAGGAGAATAGGAGACTGATTGGGCCAGTATAATTGCCTGGCAGCATTAAGGGCCCACTTAAGGTTTTTATCATGAACATCAAATGAGACCAGTCAGATTAATTACAAGTTTTCCTCCAGCAAGTTTTAGCTGAATAGTTGTAGGCTCTGAGAAGGAAAGATTTCACCCAGCTGTAGTTTTTTGCAGCAGTACAGTGAAGAAAGAAGTGGAGAAAAGAAGTTAACAGTAAATGTGAATAGAGATTGTTATTATCGGCCATGAAATTAAGCTGAGTTAAAAGAGTAATGACATTGTCTAAAGGAAAAGGACAGTTAAAACGTGGTGGATCCCCTAGCAGTAGGGTAGCGGGGGGAGTGGGGGCTATCAAAGGATAGCTAGGTGTGAGCTGGGAGGAGGTGCTGGTTAGAATGGGATATGCCAAGTTGTGATTATGGAGGGTTTGGATTTACTAGTAATCACAGGGCCTCAGATGGGAGAACATGTCAGTGAGGGGCTGCACCAGGCTAGAGACAAGTTCACCGAAGAAAAGTTCAAACCAACTAAAGGGCAGGATGTTGAAAGCATTCCTTGTGTGCATATTAAAGTGAGCAAGAATCACAAATGTATTAGAAAGAACAGTAATCCAAGAATTAAACTGCAGAAACAAATAAGAGAAAAAGACTGGAGACTCTGTAGAGGATGGCAACAATAATGGGTAATGAAGGATAAAATCTGATGACATGAGATTCAACATTGGGAGGTGATAGGGAGGGAGAATGGTCTGGAAGCAGCAATAAGGTGCAAGGAGGAGACCTCCCGCCTCAAACTCAAGTGAGAAAGCTGTGGAAAATAAAACAGCCATCACTTGTGACAGCTGTCAGGAAGGCAGAAACTTCAGAAGAGAGTCAGATTTCTTTTAGAACAAGAAGGTAAATGAGATATTTGGAAACTAGGTTCAGGGTACAGGAGATTTTACTTCTAAGGAAACTGCAATTCTAGAATGATTAGTGAAGAATTTTAGGAATTTGAGAAGGGTGAGGAAAGAGAACAAACTGAGGGTATATTGCGCTCAATGGGAATTAAAGTGTGGGAGAGGAGAGGTGACATGGCTATCTGGGGACTCCTTTGGTGATTGACATCAGTAGGCACAAATGGAATAATGGAGTTGTCCCAGTAGACATGAGGCAAATGCTGAGAAGCTGAGAGTGTTGGCAAGCAGGGAAAGATGGATTTCTAGAGCTTCTTGACAATGAGAATAGAAGACTATAGTCCAAATGTTCTTACTCTAATGCACTACAGTTCCCTGTTAGCTTCTGTCAGAAAGGTTTTTATTTTTTTGTAGTTGTTTATTTTTTTTTAACTTTAAGTTTTGTTATCCATATTGACCCCCAATTGATGGACTTGGGATTTCAGGAGTAGCTGAGTACCACACCAAGCTGTGCCTGTCCTTCCTTCCCCCTCCTCAATTTTGTCTTACCAAAGTCATGGCTCAATTAAAGTTAATTTTGAGAGAATTATAAGAGAAAATTAATGTCATAGCAGACAAGCAAGGATAAACATTTGGACCAGATATTTGGTTATTCCTCAATCCATTGTGATTGTGCATCTAAATTTATGGTAGTGTGAATCCTGCCTTTTCCCACTCTATAAAGTCTCCCAATAATAGTGGGAGAATTTAACACCACACTGTCAATACTAGATAGATAATCGAGACAGAAAATTAACAAGGATATCCAGGACCTGAACTCAGATCTGGACCAAGTGGACCTAATAGACATCTACAGAACTCTCCACCCCAAATCCACAGACTATACATTCGTCTCAGCACCACATCGCACTTATTCTAAAATTTACCACAAATTACAAGTAAAACACTCCTCAGCATGTGCAAAATAACGGAAATCATAACAAACAGCCTCTCAGACCACAGTGCAATCAAGTTAGAACTAAAGATTAAGACACTCACTCAAAACAGCACAACTACATGGAAACTAAACAACCTGCTCCTAAATGACTCCTGGATAGATAATGAAATGAAGGCATAAATAAAGATGTTCTTCGAAACCAATGAGAATGAAGACACAATGTACCAGAATCTCTGAGACACATTTAAAGCAGTGTCTGGAGGGAAATTTATAGCACTAAATGCCCACCAGAGAAGTGAGGAAATACATAAAATTGACATCCTAATGATTAAAAGAACTAGAGGAGCAAGATCAAACAAATTCAAAAGCTAGCAGAAGGCAAGAAATTACTAAGATCAAAGCAGAATTGAAGGAGATAGGGACAGACACACACACACACACACACACACACACACACACACACACAAAAATCAATAAATCCAGGAGGGAATATCACCACAGATTCCACAGAAATACAAACTACCATCAGAGATTACTACAAACACCTCTATGCAAATACACCAGTAAATCTAGAAGAAATGGACAAATTTCTGGACACTTACACCCTCCCAAGACTAAATCAGGAAGAAGTGGAATTCCTGAATATACCAATAACAAAGTCTGAAGTTGAGGCAGCAATTAATAGCCTACCAACCAAAAAAAGTCCAGGACCAGATGGGTTCACAGCTAAATTCTACCAGAGGTACAAAGAAAAGCTGGTACCATTCCTTCTGAAACTATTCCAAACAATACAAAAACAGGTCATCCTCCCTAACTTATTTTATGAGACCAACATCATCCTGATACCAAAATCTGGCAGAGATGCAACTAAAAAAGAAAATTTCAGGCCAATATCTATGATGAACATTGCCACAAAAATCTTCAATAAAATACTGGCAAACTGAATCCCATAGCACATCAAAAAGCTTATCCATCATGATCAAGTCAGCTTCATTCCAGGGATGTAAAGCTGGTTCAACATCCACAAATCTATAAATGCCATTCATCACATAAACAGAACCAAAGGCAAAAACCACATGATTATCTCAGTAGATGCAGAGAAGGCCTTCAACAAAATTCAACAGCACTTTATACTAAAAATTCTCAAGAAACTAGGTATTGATGGATTATATCACAAAATAATAAGTTATTTATGACAAATCCACAGCCAGTATCATACTGAATGGTCAAAACTGGAAGCATTCCCTTTGAAAACTGGTGCAAGACAAGGATGCCATCTCTCACCACTCCTATTCAACATAGTATTGGAAGTTCTGACCAGGGCAATCAGGCAAGAGAAAGAAACAAAGAGTATTCGAATAGGAAGAGAGGACGTCAAATTGTCCCTGTTTGCAGATGACATAATTGTATATTTAGAAAACTCCATTGTCTCAGCACAAAATCTCCTCAAAATGATAAGCAACTTTGGCAAAATCTCAGGATACAAAATCAATGTGCAAATATAGCGAGCATTTCTATGCACCAACAATAGACAAGCAGAGAGCCAAATCATAAGTGAACTCCCATTCACAATTGCTACAAAAAGAAAATACCTAGGAATATCACTAACAAGGGATGTGAAGGAACTCTTCAAGAAGAATTACAAACCACTGCTCAAGGAAATAAGAGAGGACACAACAGATGGAAAGACATTCCATGCTCATCATTAGAAAGAATCAATATCATGAAAATGGCCATATTGTCCACAGTAATTTAGAGATTCAATGCTATCCCCATCAAGCTACCAATGACTTTCTTCACAGAATTAGAAAAAAACACTTAACCTTCATATGGAACCAAAAAGGAGCCCGCATAGCCAAGACAATCATAAGCCAAAAAAACAAAGCCAGAGGCATCACACTACCTAATTTCAAACTATATTACAAGGCTACTTTAATCAAAACAGCATGGTACTGGTACCAAAATAGAGATATAGACCAATGGAACTGAACAGAGGCCTCAGAAAGAATCCCACACAACTACAACCATCTGATCTTTGACAAACTGGACAAAAACAAGTAATGGGGAAAGGATTCCCTATTTAATAAATTGTATTGGGAAAACTGGCTAGCTGTAGGCAGAAAGGTGAAACTGGATCCCTTCCTTACACCTTATACAAAAATTAACTCCAGATGGATTAAAGATTTAAATATGAGGCCTAACACCATAAAT
Organism: Cebus imitator; assembly: GCF_001604975.1. Taxonomy (NCBI): domain Eukaryota; kingdom Metazoa; phylum Chordata; class Mammalia; order Primates; family Cebidae; genus Cebus; species Cebus imitator. The sequence goes on along the minus strand of NW_016107379.1, from coordinate 5,203,760 downwards.
GCTCTAGAAGAAAACCTAGGCAATACCATTCAGGACATAGGTATGGACAAGAACTTCATGACTAAAACAACAAAAGCAATGGCGACAAAAGCCAAAATAGACAAATGGGATCTAATTAAACTTAAGAGCTTTTGCACAGCAAAAGAAACTATCAATGGAGTGAACTGGCAACCAAAAGAATGGGAAAAAATTTTTGCAGTCTACCCATCTGACAAAGGGCTAATATCCAGAATCTATGGAGAACTTAAACAAATTTACAAGAAAAAACCAAACCACCCCATCAAAAATTGAGCAAAGGATATGAACAGACATTTTTCAAAAGAAGACATTTACGCAGCCAACAAACATGAAAAAAAGCTCATCATTGCTGGTCATTAGAGAAATGCAAATCAAAACCACATTGAGATACCACCTCATGCCAGTTAGAATGGCAATTAAAAAATCAGGAGAAAACAGATGCTGGAGAGGATGTGGAGAAATAGGAATGCTTTTACACTGTGGTGGGAGTGTAAATTAATTCAACCATTGTGGAAGTCAGTGTGGTGATTCCTCAAAGATCTAGAAATAGAAATACCATTTGACCCAGCAGTCTCATTACCTGGTATATACTCAAAGGATTATAAATCGTTCTATTATAAAGATACATACACACATATGTTTACTGCGGCACTGTTCACAATAGCAAAGACTTGGAACCAACACAAATGCTCATCAATGATAGCATGGATAAAGAAAATGTGGCACATATACACCATGGAATACTATGCAGCCATTAAAAAGGATGAGTTCATGTTCTTTGCAGGGACATGGATGAAACTGGAAACCATCATGCTCAGCAAACTGACATAAGAACAGAAAACCAAATACCACATGTTCTCACTCATAAGTGGGTATTGAACAATGAGAACATATGGACAAAGGGAGGGGAACATCACACACCAGGGACTAGGGGGTGGGGGGCTAGGGGAGGAATAGCAGGGGGTGGGGGATTGGAGGGAAACCATTAAGAGAAATACCTAATGGGATGATGTGGCAATGGATGCAGCAAACCACGACCATGGCACGTGTATATGTATGTAACAAACTTGCATGAGTGGCACATGTACCCCAGAACTTAAAGTCTAATAAATATTTTTTTAGAAAAGAAGAAGATAGAGCAAGTATACAGTTCCTAAGGAATTAATCTTTAGTCTCAAATATGGGACTATCACTAGTGGGACTTAAGTATGATAACCCATAGAGCATTTCCTAAGGTGATAGGCCAACATCTTTTTGAGGGGCAGTTCAGCTCCTAAGCAAAGCAATGGGGAGACACTTAGTCCAGGGTAACCTAGTTTCTAAAATTAACTTAGTCAGATGATTCTTTAAAGTCTGATTCATTCTTTCTATTCTTCCTGAGGAGGCTGGATGCCAAGGAGTATGGTACTCCCATTTGATTACTAAAGCCTGAGTAAGCCCTTTAATGATATCTGCAGCAAAATCAGTCCCGTTGTCAGAGTCAATGTTTTCTCCTAGCCCAAACTGAGGTATTATGTTTTCTAGTAATACTTTAACCACATTATTATCTGTTGCACTGGGGAGGGGAATAGCTTCAACCCAACGAGTGAGGTGATCCACTATTACTAATAGGTATATTAAGGCGACCTAATGGGGTCATTTCCATATAGTCAACTTGAATGCTTTGAAATGGTCTTAATCCTAAGCTTCTGCCCCCAAAAGACTGTTTTCTTAGGGCTTGCTTATTAGTTTTCTTACATATTAGGCAACTGTCTACAACTTGTTTTACTAAGGCATAAATTCCTATACATCCATAGACTCTGAGAACTGCCTAACACATTGCAGTGAGTTCCTTGATGTAGTTGGTACAGGATTTCTCTCGTGAGAGGTTTGGAAAGCATTTCCCTCTGGTCTGGTAACACCCACTCTCCTTCTGAGTTTTCCTTAGTCCCTAGTATTTCTAGTTTTTCCTTTTTAGCAGGAGAGAAGATAGGGATTGTGGCTTGGGGGAGAAATTCAGGGGGTCAAGCGGAAGACAGGTGGTTTTGAGAGATGGCAGCTTGCTTTGAAATCTGATCAGCAATATTATTCCCTTGGCTTTTAAAGATAGAACTTTTCTGGTGTCCTGGAACATACACATCAGCTATTTCTCTGGCGATTATAAGCTGTCTAAAACTTGAGTAATTATTTCTGTAAGAACAAGGTCCTGACCTTTGCTGTTAATTAGGCCTCATTCAGTCCAAATTTTTCCAAAGGTGTGCACTACCCCAAAGACATACTTGGAGTTGGTATAGATGGTAACTTCTTGCTTTTATAAATATTTTAGAACTTGATTTAATGTGAACAATTCACAAGTTTGAGCAGAACAATTACTTGGCAATCTTTCAGATTCTATTTCAGCAAGAACTTCCCCATCTATGATGGAGTATCCACTGTGGTTTTTTCCCTTCAATCACCCTGGAGAAGCTATCTATAAAGAGATGACTTTCTGTATTAAAAGGGGTTTCTCTTAAATCAGGTCTAACTTTACTATGATAGATAATAAGGTCTAGACAGTGATGTCAAGGTATCTGGGATTTAGGTTTCCTGATAAGAAGTCAGCAGAATTGAGAGAACTGTCAGTGGTTAAACTGAAGTCATCTCTTTCTAATAGAATGGATTCATATTTTAGAATCCTTGAGTCTGTAAGCCACCTTCTTGCTTTTTGGTTCAATGTTGTTCTAACTTGATGAGATGTGCTAACAGTTAATGTTCCCCCCAAAGGTTAGCTTTCTGCTTTCCTCAGTCAACAAAGCAGTGACTGCTATAGACTGAGTACATTCAGGTCAACCACAGGTTACTGGGTCTAGAATTTTTTATAAGAAAGCACCCCAAAGCTACTCCCTTATTTACATTGACAAAGAGGTGAAATTGACAAAGAGGTTGTTTGAGAGAAGGCAGAGCTAAAACAGGGGCAGTTGTGTTTCAATTCTTTAAAATCATTGACTTCCTCTGGGGCACACAGGAGGAATCAGGTTTTTCTTGAGTAAGCTTAGAGTATAGAGGATTGACTTTTCGTTACATGAATCAATCCACAAGTGGCAATATCCAACTAGCCCTAGAAACTTTCTAAACTCTTGTTTTGTACTAGGCAAAGGTAAGGACACAATTCCTTTGACTCGCTCAGGTACTATTCTTCACTTGCCTGCACTTATCAAGTGTCCTAAATACCTGACTTCAGGCTCTAAAAATTGGAGCTTCCGCTTTAACACTGTAATCCCTCCCCTTGCAGGTGATTGCGAAGACTGATGAAGACATCAAATACTTGTTCAGTGGCTTTCCAGGCACAAGTATGTCATCTACATATTGGAGCATGCATATAGACTCTGGGGCAGATATCTTCTGTAAGACTTGTTCAATAATTTGGCCAAAGTGGTTAGGGGAGTCTGTAAATCCTTGGGGCAGGACTGTCCAGTGGTATTGCTGCTTCCTCCCAGAATGAGGATCTTCCCATTCAAAAGCAAATATTTCTTGGCTGTCTTCAGCCAAGGGGCATGCCTGAAAGGCACCCTTCAAATCTATTACTGTAAACCACTGATGGTCATATGGAAACTTGCTAAGAATGGTATACAGATTGGGGACAACAGGGTGGGTAATTTATTGGACTATTTGGTTTATGGCCTGGAGGTCTCGTACTAGGCAATATAATCCATCTGATTTCTTTACAGGTAATATAGGGGTATTATATGGAGACATACAGGGTTCAAGTAACTTATCCCAAATAAGACTTTCAATTACAGATTTCAAGCCTATCTTGCCCTCTAGGGGAATTAGATATTGCCTTCTCCTTACTATTTCTCCAGGGGCTTTCAACTTTATATGGATTGGAGGGATTCGTAGTTTCCCTCGGTTCCCTTCTTTTAACCACACACTGGGGATGGATGTAACTTTCTTCCATGGTGGTAAGCAGGTTCAATGTAGTGAAAAATCCTTCTGGGCAGGCATGCAGGCCTATGCCTAGTTTTAGCATCAGGTCTCTTCCTAACAGGATTGCTCCTTTTTCGGGGATTAGCAGAAATTTAATACTAGCTGATCAACTTTTGTATTTAACTTCTGTTTCTTCTAAAATTTTGGCTTTAAATTCTTCCCCTTTTAACCCTGAGACAAGAAGTTTCTCTAATGAGCAGTTTATACTAGAGGGCAGACAACAAACAGAGAAGCAAGCAGCTCCTGAGTCTATTAAAAAGGTGATAAGCTCATATTTGGGTCTCACCACTAAATTTATCAAGGGCTCTTGGTGGGGCTCAAAATAGAAAAGGCAGAGCCCCTGACCTCCCTATTCCTCCTCAAATTCCATAAGCAGAAAAATTTCTTTCTCCTTTTCCTCACTCAGGGCATTCTCTTTTAAAATGGCCTGCTCTTCCACATTTAAAGCACCTATCCTGTCCTTTCTCTCTCCCAGTTCTAGGATTCTTTAACTTTGCTCCCCCATACACTTTAAAAGGCCCAGTAGCTGAGGATCTGGGTCTTCTACTTGGAGGCTTGAGTCCTCTAAATGGGGGTTTGGGCTCTTTATGATTTCTGTCTGCCTGGAGGCTGTGTTTAGAAGCGTATGGGTTTGAAGCCATCTGTTGGAAGGTGGACAGCATGACTTTGTTTGTTGTTTTTGTTTCTCTTCATCTCTCCTTACATATACTTTCTGAGCTTCCTTCAAAAGCTCTTCCATGGGTCAGTCTTTCGAATTCTCTAATTTTTGTAATTTTTTAGCAATGTCTGACCAACTGTTGGTAACAGTGAAGTTTTAACATTCCCTTTCATAGGGGTTTTCTAGTTCTAGATTCACATATTTTCTCATTTGATCCTTGAGCCTTTCTGGGAATTCTATAAGTCCTTCATCCTTTCCTTGTTGTACACTGAAGGCCTTATTAAGGGTTTGGGTATGGGGCACTGACTCTTGAATTCCTTTAATTATCATCTCTCTAAGGTCCCTTATATGTTCTTAGTGGGCTATATTATTATTATCCTATTAGGGGTTCCGCTGGGTATTTTTGTTCTGCCACTAGGACATTTTGTCTGGGGGGATGTTCGTGTTCCCAAACGGTCATAGCAATCCTGCAAATCATGCTTCTTTCTTCCCCCCAAAACAGGATGCCTAGGATGAACATCAACTCAGTCCAGGTATATAGTTGAGGCCCTAAGAACTGATCAATCTGGTGTGCCCCCCAACAGGGGTCATCTAGTAATGGCCTGAGTTCCTTCTTTAAACTCTGGACCTCTGAACAAGTTAAGGGGGCATTCACAAAGCCAATGCCTCCTCCCCTGAGGAGCACTTCTCTTAAGGAAAAGAGAGTTAGGGCAGATTTTTCAGTAGTAGGGAAAGGAAAGTTTTGGATATCCTTTTTACACTGCTTTATCTCATGTTGGAGTCTTCCCAGGGAAGGGTATTTAGGCTAGCAACAAGTGGGTTAATGGGGTGATAACTCCCAAGAGTCAGCAATGTAAGGAGGGGGAACAGCATGATTGGAGGATGAATCTGAAGTGACTGCCGGATCTGAGGTGGCTGCCACACCTGCTTGAGGAGAGAATAAGTTGGGGGTGTTGGGTGAGTAAAATGATCTAGAGGGTCCCAGGCTTTGGGATCTTTTTGTCTAGTGGTTGGTTTTACTAGACCTGCTTTAGAGAGGGTTACATTTGATCCTTCCCCTGCACTCTTTAGGGGAAAGAGGAGAATGAGTTGTTTTCTCCAGCAGAGAGCATAGTCTATTTCTTCCTATGAGACCAGACTTTGGTCACTCATATACTGAATTAAAAGTTGACAGACCCAATTATCATCTGATCCAAAGTTTGGTCAGATGGCAGGTTTGAGGACGGGTTCCTTGGCCCAAAGGAAACAACAGGCAAGACTCCACCTCAAAAAAAAAGAATGTAATACAGTTACGCACTACATGATGATTTTGGTTAATGACAGATCACATAGATAATGGTCCCATAAAACTACAATGGAGCTGAAAAATTTCTATCACATAGTGATAACTGCCATAGCACAATGCACTTGTCACATGTTTATGGTGATGCTGGTGTAAACAAACCTACTGCCTACCAGTTGTATAAAAGTATAGCACATATAATTATGGACAGTGCATAATACTTGATAGTAATAAACAACTATGTTACAAGTTTATGTGGTTATTGTAATAAATACATAAATACATGTATTTTAGAGTGTACTTCTAGTTATTAAGGCAAAAAGTTAATGGTAAAACAGCCTGGACTGGGTACAATGGCTCACGCCTATAATCCCAGCACTTTGGGAGGCTGAGGAGGGCAGATCACAAAGTCAAGAGATCAAGACCATCCTGGCCAACACGGTGAAATCCCATCTCTACTAAAAATACAAAAATTAGCTGGGCATGGTGGTGCACGACTGTAGTCCCAGCTACTTGGGGGGCTAAGGCAGGAGAATCACTTGAACCCAGGAGGCAAAGGTTGCAGTGAGCTGAGATCAAACCACTGCACTCCAGCCTGGTGACAGAGCAAGACTCCATCAAAAAAAAAAAAAAAAAGCCTCAGGAAGATCTTTGTGGAAGTATCCTGAAAGAAAGCATTGTTACATTGTTATCATAAGACATGGCAGCTCCATATGTGTTACTACTAATTAAGATCTTCCAGTAAGACAAGATGTACAGGTGGAAGACAGAGATGCTGATGGCCCTAACTATGTGTATGCCTAAACTAATTTGTATATTTGTCTTAGTTTTTAATAAAAAAGTTTCTAAGATTTTTAAAAATTTAAAAAGAGAAAAAAGCTTACAGAATAAGGATACAAAGAAAACAAATATTTAGTACAGCTGTAAAATGTGTGTTTTTGGCTAAATATTATTACAAAAGAGTCAACAAGTTAAAATAATTAAAGCATAAAGTAAAAATGTTATAGTAAGCTAAGCTTAATTTATTATTAAAGAAAGAAAAATATGTTTTTTAAATGTGGTGCAGCATAAGGGTACAGTGTTTCTTAAGTCTATTGGAGTGTACAATAATGTCGTAGGCCTTTCACTAACCACTCACTCATTAACTCACCCAGAGCAACTTCCAGTCCTGCAAGCTCCATTCACAGTAAGTGCCCTATACAGCTATACCATTGTTTATCTTTTATACCACATTGTTACTGTAGCTTTTCCATATTTAGCTATGTTTTGGTACACAAATACTTGCTATTGCATTATAATTGCCTACATTATTCAGTACAGTAACATGCTGTACAAGTTTTTAGGCTAGGAGCAATAGGCTATACCATATAGTCTAGCTGTGTAGCAGACAATACCATCTTGGTTTATGTAAATATACTCTTTGACATTCCCACAATGATGAAATCGCCTAACAATGCATTACTCAAAATCTATTCTCATTAAGTGATATAAGACTCTTTGGAGTTGAGAGACAATAGATTGGTAATGACCACACAGTAACCATGAATTTTCTTTTTTTAATTTAATTTTTAAGATTTTAGATTCATGGGGTATATGTACAGGTTTTGTTACATGGGTATATTGCATGATGCTGAGGTTTGGGCTTCTAATGATTCTGTCACCTAAGTAGTAAACATAGTATCTTAAAGGTGATTTTTCTAACTTTTGCCCCTCCTTTTGGAGTCCCCAGTGTTTATTGTTCCCATCTTTTTGTCCTTAGATACCCAATGTTTAGCTCCTACTTATAAGTAAGAACATGCAGTATTTGGTTTTCTGTTTCTGCGTTAATTTACTTAGGATAATAGCCTGCAGCTGCATCCATGTTGCTGCAAAGGACATGATTTCATTCTTTTTACAGCTGCATAGTATTCCATGGTGTGTATGTGCCACATTTTCTTTATCCAAAATGATTTTTCTGTATAAGCCATTAAGAACAAGTTGATACGTTTAACTATGTGGATGTTTTATTTAAATAAAAATTTTAAGTAAGATTTTGTTTTCTAAAATCCTGTATCTGTAATGTAATTCTCTCATTTTCAGGCCTACCTACTGAATATTTGCCCTTAGATATATCCCATATATACCTTAACTTCAAACTACATCTGCTTCCCACTCCTCCCCTCCAAAAACACCTGTTCCTTCTCCTCCTCCTATCTTTCTTGTTTTACCTGCTGACCCAGGTAAAAAGATGGGAATTAATTTAGGCACCACCCCCCACAAATACACACACACACACACACACACACACACACACACACACACACACTCCTACATCCAGTTTGTCACTCTAAATCATTCTCTCCTTTGCTATCCTAGTGCCTTATTTCAGTCCCTCGTTATCCTAATAGCCTCCTGAGTGGTCTTTCTCACCACTTCCCAACACAGAAATCTATATTTCAAACTGCTGCCAGTGAACTTTTTCTAAGTTCAAATCTTATGCCATCTCTCAATCCTTTCTGAAATTCATCTAAAAGCATCACCCTTTATTCCTTTCAGAATAAAATTCAAATTCCTTAGCATGGCACACAAAAAGTTCAACATGACTCCAAATGCTTAATGCTCCATTCACACCAAACTTGAAGCATTTCTCCAACAGCACAACATTTTATAATAGAAATCAGATATAAAGCAATCAATTAATTATGAAACCTCTTTTATACTGTGTAAACTAGGATTGATTACAAGTCCATCTCAATTGAGAATTCATAGCTGGCCAGCCAAGGTGGGGGTAAAAGCTCATACAGACAAAGCATAGAGACACATGGCTGCTCTGAGTGCATGGCTGGATGCTCTGCCAACATTTCTTTGGACTTCCGTCCTTGGGTCCTTTTGTTTACCTTCCACAGTCATGATAAATGCAGCAAACGCAATTGTAAGGTCAGGACCCATCAACAAGAAACTGGGGCTATATGTATGTGTAAGAGTAAATGAGAAAATGTTTTAATTTTGTCCATTTGGATGTTTTGCTTAAAATATTTAAAAATACCCTCAAAACAATAGAAATATCTTTTTTATTGAAATCTCTGCAAGAGAAACAAAAACTTACTATAAAAGTTGTGAAGCTGTCAAGCATCTTACCTATGTTTTTCTATTAAAGTGACTTTTAATAATGGAAGATTTCTTAGGAATGTAGCCAAATAGACCCTATCTCCTCTACTTGCTAATTTTTGCTAGTGTGTTTTGACTTAGCAAAATTATCATCAGTTTTAGAAAGGTTTTTCTGATTCTCTCAGCCCAAATCCAGCACTCTCTATTCTTGCTGCCATTGCACTCTAGACATGTTTGTCTCCTTAAGCCTAGCACGCAATGTTACAATTGCTAATTTAATGCTCTCTCTCTCTCTCCTGCCTGCTCAGAGAAGGCACTTGAGAGTAGAAGGCCTCCTTCATCTGTGTATCACCATGGCTCCAAGCAATGCTTCAGACATAATAAGCTCACAATACATGCTTGTTAAAAAGCACCGACAGATTTATTGTGCAGCATGTATTGATCGATTGTATCATTGCTATTCTTGTTTATTTTGCAAATTTTAAATGGTTCGGGAACTCCTTCCTAAAAATTGTCTCAGAAGCTTCAAAGTTCTAAACTATAATAATTTACTCCCCAGTATTTATTACTGTAATCCATATTCAAATTGTGGTAAAACACTATGGAACATTATTCTATTTATTTCATATCCAGGGAGCTGCACTACAGTTAAACCATTATCCATTCTACCTAATAAAAATGATTAAATGGCAGTGCCTTCTAAAACCTGGTTTCTTGCCAAACTAGGAAAGCATTTAAAAATCAATAACTCATAAAATTTGCTAATAGCTTCAAATGAGCTTTTTCAGAATTGTACCATTAGTGGAAGTGCCTGGATAACATGTACTGTATCCACCCTCTCCTTCACACAGTGACTATTAAATCACTAACTGTGTATATTTATTTATTTAATTGTTTACTTAAGATTTACACTCTACTTTCCTCCAAAATAATTGTATAAGAATTATCAGCTAGGAAAATTATTAATATCCATGTTTCAGGGACTTTATGATTCATGGGTGTGCGGCCATAGCTAATACTAATTAGGTTCTAACTCAGAAGCTTAGTTTTATATGTACTTCCTCTTGCCTTTGTGTCAGGAATTTTTCAGGAATAGTTTATAGATCAAGAATATTGTTATATCACATAGCCTGTGTACAGAGTATAGAATGATTCTATGTATGAGTCTGTGTGTACATAAAACAAAGAGAAACTATTTAATGCTTTCTCATATAATCAAATGATGGCAAGTTTTCTAAAGTTCAATAACAACAGCTGAGAATTCAAAAGCAAAACATTATAGGGAGAGTCATTATACTTTGGAAAAAATCCATGGCTATAGCAAACAGAACACTTTAAATGAATGCATAATCTTGTATGTGAATTATGCCTCAATAATTAGGAAAAATCATAACTACAATGACAGAAAATATTAGTAACTGTACAGCTGGGAAGGTGAAGATGACATAAAGCCATATGAAGGAAATTTTGGGAGTTATGGAAATATTCTGTATTTTGATTGTGGTTAGTCTTTATTTGGTTAACATATTTGTCAAAACTTATTAAATATGAAAAGTGCTTATTTTATTTTATATAAATTATACTTCGATATAGCTGTTGAAAAATCAATGGCTAAACAAAGCAAAGCACCATTAAATTGCTATTTTAAAGATTTATAGTACAAATGATGAGTACTGTATCTTTAGAGTAACTTTTCTTTGCCAGAGATCCCACAGATAAAAATAATGCATGTAGATCTCATTAAGAGAGTAACATTGTGAAATTTCTCAAAAAATAGAAATTATTAATGTTTAACTATGTAAGATTACCCAGTTGCTCATTATTAAAATGTGTGTAACGTTCCATATGTATAACTTACCAGCCAGCTCCAAGGCCTGTTCTTAAAGAAATGCAGGTGTGAAAGATGGGTGACAAACTTGTGAATTTACAAATATAGTTCGCCCTGTGTTACATTTAGGTGAAGAAATTATCTCATCAAAATGGATGAGCTTTGACAGTAATATGTATCAGCTAGATGAACTTGGAAGAAAATTCTTCCACAGGTAATAGTGAAGTGTTATAAGTGGTGAATGTCCATGGCACCTTACACATGAGTGGAAACCTCTCACACATAGCCTTCCATAATCTTTTGAATGTCCTCTACATTGTTTGAGTTTCTCCATTGTGCATTTTGCCTTTCCAAGGTAAAATTCAGAAAACCCATTTTCTCACCATTCTTGGCATCTAGGATGCAAGCTAATTGGTTTCACCAATAAGATGCACTCACATGAGATTTCACTTCAAAATACTGTATAAGGAAACAGGCTAAGTGTTGAGTATCTTTTTTCCTGATGCAGGTGATAGCTCAGTATCTTGATTTAAGGGGTAGCAGTAGAAAGTACAATAAACTTAATTGAGTACATCGCATCTATAGCAGTTTTACAGACATTGAGTTCCTGACATCTGAAGTCTGGGTTGTGGCAGCTGTGATGATGGCAGTTTCCACAGTAGGAGAGTCCTACAGAATGCTTCTGGAATCAGCAGCAACAGTTTGCTCATCATGCCAGTGCGTGGCTGGTGCTGGACATGGTACCCACTAATTTAGCCTGATGCCTATTTATTCAACCCTGATAAGGATTCTCTGAGCTACTGATTTTCTCTACTAAACTCTTTGTTAGTTTAAACATGGTGGAATGTTTTCTTTTTGCCACCATGGCCAGTATACACACCTTTTTTTTTTCCTTGAGATGGAGTCTCACTCTTTCGCCTAGGCTGCAGTGCAGTGGCATGATCTCAGCTCACTGAAACCTTTGCCTCCTGGGTTCAAGCAATTCTTCTCCCTCAGCCTCCCGAGTAGCTGGAATTACAGGTGCCTACCACCACAGCTGGCTAATTATTGTATTTTCAGTAGGTTTCACCTTGTTGGCCAGGCTGGTCTCAAACTCCTTAGCTCAGGCAATCCTCCCACCTCAGCCTCCCAAATTACTGGGATTACAGGAGTGAGCCACTGTACCTGGCTCAGTATACACATGTTAGAATCCTCAAGGAGTCATCCTGATGTTGGAAGCTTCCTAAAAAGTTAAGAACATGTAGAAAAAATTCCACTTCAGTTTATTTCTGAAAGGTCTATTTTGCTATAGCGGCCACAGAAAGGGCACCATCTCAGAAGTTCTTCCAAGGAGTTGTCTGCTCTTCCTGAAACTGGCCAGTTTTTGTGTTTATTCAGCTACTTAAGGCCTCTATTTGTGTTGCCCCAGTACTCTGGGGCACACAATGAATCCCAGAGCTCTGTGTAATGATTGTAAGTTATATCCTTCAGGACTCATCTCCATGCAGTTTAATTTTTCCTCTGAAATCTAGATTAAAGTACAACTACTTCCTAGTTTTGGATGTCTAATAGGTAGCTAAAATTTCACCTGCCAATTTCCTAGATATGATATTAAAAGAAAAAGTGGAATGCTGAAAAAGACAACCTAGGAGGCTGAGCGAACCCTGCTCTGGACACAGACATCATTCACTTCAGATAATTTGTTCCTTTTTCACTCTCTCACTTTGCCTGCTACCTGTATCGGCCACACTCTATTGAGCCCATCTTCTAAATCTGCCTTCTTTTCGCCCTGTCACCTAGGCAGACGCCCCCTTTCCAGCCTTTAACAATGCAACTGCTTAGCTAAAAGGAATTAACATACCCCCAACGAGAATACTCATTAATGGTATAGAGTGAATTGAGATGCCAAGTAACACTACAGGTCACTCTTTGACTAGAAGATAATGTTGCTAATTATACTCATGATTGTCTTCTGTTATTTACTAATTCTAGGATGCAAAGCCGGAATAAAAGCAATGACTGCCTTGCCTGACAGATCCATGGCTGAGCACGTCAGTACCCTCCAGTCAATAGAGCCTGATGCAGAAAACAGAAAGGTAGGAGATGTGGAGGTTCACTCAGGGTGGAAGTAGAGAGTGTAAAATTATAGAATATAATCACAGACCTTCTTGGAAGGCTGAGAGGTTTGCATAGTTTCAGTAGAAGTTTTGGCTGAAAGCAGCCAAATCCCCTTTACCTTTAGTTGATAAAGAAAAGCAAATAACTAGGGAATGTCAGAGAGTTTATCTGAATTACTTGTTTACTCATGTGGTCCTATAACTAACCTTCAATCTTTCACTGGCTGGATGGCTCTCTCAGCGGGAGGGTGACCAGATTTAACACCTGCAAATGGTGCTTGCTTTAGGCCTCGAAACCTGGCCTTTTTAATTATTATCCATAAGTTTGTTACCTCAGAGTCTCTGTTATTAAATCTATACTGAATAAATGCCTAGAGTGCCAACTAGTTGGGGATGTGGCTGCTGTCTCTCTCAGGAGTGTGTGAGTGGCCACAAACCCCCAGCCTATTCTTTCACTGGAGATTTGTGTTCAAGTGAATTTGTTCATCTCTCGCTGGGTCAGAGTCTGCGAGTCAGACCCTAACAATACTTGACAAAAGTCTTATATGAAGAAATCATATAATTCAACAATTAAAAAAAGTTTAGGGCCGGGTACGGTGGCTCACACCTATAATCCCAGCACTTTAGGAGGCTGAGGCAGGTGGATCATGGAGTCAGGCATTCAAGACCAGCGTGACCAACATAGTGAAACCCCATTCCTGCTAAAAATACAAAAAATTAAATGGGCATGGTGGCAAGCATCTGTAGTCCCAGCTACTCAGGAGGCTGAGACAGGAGAATCACTTGAACCTGGGAGGCAGAGGTTGCAGTGAGCTGAGATCATGCCACTGCACTCCAGCCTGGGCAACAGTGTAAGACTCTGTCTCAAAGAAAAAAAAAGTTTAAAAATGAGCAAAGAATATGAACAGACATTTTTCCAAGGAATTTATACAAATGAATTATAAGCACATAAAAAGATGCTCAATATCATTCGTCATTAGGGAAAACCACAATAATATACCACTTCACACTCACTAAGATGGCTATAATAATATAGACAATAACAAATGTTGGCAAGGATATGGAAGAATTGAAACTCTCATTCTTTGTTGGTTGGAATTTAAATGGTGAAGCCAGTTTGGAAAGTTTGGCAGCTCCTCAAAATATTAAATGTAGAGTTACCATACAATCCAGCAATACCACTTTTGATTATATACTGAAGAGTAAAGAAAGCATATGTTCACATGAAAACTTGCACACAAACATTCATAGCAGCTTCATTTATAACAGCCAAAAGTGGAAGAAACACAAGTATTTATAATAGCCAAAAAGTGGAAGCAACTGATTGATACAAGCCACAGCATTTATGAACCATGCAAACATTAAGTTAAATGAAATAATCCTCTCATAAAATTCCATATATCACAGCATTTCTTTATATAAAATGCCAAGACTGGAGAAATCTATAGAGACAGAAAGCAGGTTTGTGGGTGGCTAAGAGCAGGGGAATAGGTACAAGTTTCTTTTGAAGTGACTGAAATGTTCTAAACATAGATTGTGGTGATAGTTGCAGGACACTGTGACTATACTAAAAACATTAAGTCATGCCCTTTAAATATGTAAGTTTTATTTTATATGATTATATTTTAATACAGATTTTAAAAATAAGAACCAAAACCTCAACATGGCCAAAACTGAACCCTTAATTATTGGCTTCCTTATACCTATTCTTATCTGAGTTTTCACTTTGTTGTCCAGGCCAATAATGTAGAAGTTGTCCTTGATTTTTCTTTATACATCTCCCACATTCAATACAGCTACAAATCCATTGTCATTACCTCCAGGTAAATCCAAGGTCAGTCCTTCTCATTTCTAGTCCAAATTAGCATACTCTGTATTCCAGTGTGCTTTCTAATTGGTGTCTCAGCTTCCATATTTGCCTCCATAAGTCTGTTTGCGTATGACAGCTAGCTCACTTTCTTAAAACAGTAAAACACATCATCCACTGCTTATAATCCTCCAATGAATTGAGCTGAAATAAAATTCAGTCTCCTTTCCCTAGCCCACAGTCCCTGGAGAATCCAGTGTCTGCCTTCTTCAGCAAGTCCACCACATGCCCTCTGAATGCTAACTCCCTCATCTTCCTTGAATAGACCAAATTTGTTTTCGTCTCATGACTTTTACACTTGCTATTTCTTCTGATGCTCATGACTAATCTATTTCATCACTCAGGTTTCATCTCAAAAGTCATCCCTTCCAAGGTGCTTTCCAATATAGCATTTTCTCTCAGTGGTGCTTCGTCCTATTATATCCTCCTTTATTTTCTTAATAGTATTCATAATTAGCTAGGATTATCTCAATTTTTATTGTGGTAAAATACACACAACATAAAACTTACCACCTTAACCTTTTTAAGTTAACTACATGTTAACCACACATACATTGTTGTGCAGCAGATCTCTAGAACTTTTTCATCTTGTGGAACTGAAGTTCTATACCAATTGAACAACTCCCCTTTTAAGTGGAATTATGCAGTATTTGTCTTTTTTGGACTGACTTATCTCACTTAGAATAATGTCCTCAAAATCATGCATGTTATAGTCAATTCTTTATCTGGTTATTATCTGTTCTCTTGCTAGATTGTAAGCATTGTGGGAGCAGAGATATTATCTACCTTGTTCATTGCTGTATCTCTGCACCTAGAACAATTGAAGGAGCTTCCATGGTGATGGCAAGACTGGAACTGAAACTTGGAGGATGTGATTAAACAGCAGAAGCTATATTCACCAAAAATGAACAGCATGAGTGTCAGCAAAGACATTGGAATGAATATGGTCTGTTAGTGGCATAAAGATATTTGTATGATTAAGTAATAATTAGAGATTAGTATAAATAATTTGTTATAGGTAGATAGGGCCAGACTCTCATAATCCTGACTGTCATTCTAAGTTTCTGGATTTTAGCCTAGAGGCAATAAAACAATGAAAATTTTTGTAAAGGAAAGTGTATTTATACAGGGAAATTTGGTGAATTATTTACTAAGCATCTACTTTATGCTACATGAGTACATACATTATTTTTTAAAACTTACTATACCCTGGTGAATAACCTTCATTTTCCAGAAGAATATTTTGGATAAGCAATTAATTATGAGGACAATTCAGACTAGGACAGTAAGAATAGAGATATTTAAGTATTTATCTTTAAATTATAAGCATGTAATTTTTAATTTTTCAAAGGAAAAATAATAAGACAAGGTAACAGATTGTGAATGGAGAGAGAGGAGAAAAAATGTTTCAAAATATTTTACCACGATGTTTAGAAAGGAAGGAGATGCACAGAAGTAGTCAGGACAGTTGACTGGGAGAGAGCAAAGCTGGTTGGTGGAAAAGGGAAAGGTTTTAACAGAACACCTAAATAGAAAAGTCCAGCAGATATTTTAAAATGTGACACTGAAGCAGTCACAAAAGATCAAAAGCTGATGATGGAGAATTTATTACTTTTCCCCAAAGAATGATGTAGTTTCATAACTGAATTAAATTAGTGACTTAGCAAAATTTAAATATAGCTTTTTGTTTGATTTTTCTAACAATAGCAAAGTTTCTACCATACTTGTAATGATTCTACAGAAAATTCTACCCATGTGGGATATGACTTTGGGCCCAATCTCTAAAGTGGGCTGGCTTGAGACACCCACGGATGATTAAGTTCATACAGTATAGTTTAAAATTATTGGTTTACAAAGCCATACTCACACTATGTAACCCCACGGTTGCTTTTTCATTTCCCAAAACCAAACAAAGCAGAAGTGTTCAGGTGTCCTACAAGTTACTCTGTTCCAGAAACCTTCAGCAGTGTTTCAGATTTTAGAATCTGAAATCTAAAAAGTATTACCTGTTGTTTGGATTTTCATTACTTTTCTCTTCTTCATTAAATCTTTTCCATACGTTACCCCTGGGCCCTTGTGAATGCTTGGATTCACATCCAGTTAAATGCTCATTATTTTTCAATATCCTTTCAGATTTTCTTCCCTAAATTATTATAGTATTGCACTGGGGAACTTGACATCCCAAGGAAACAGTCAAAAGGCTTAACAGCAATGGATAAAGATAAAGAATAGGCTTTGTTAAGTTTGGTTTCTGATCATTTTCTAAAGTTAAACTTTGACTTTAATGTGAATATATTTGAATGCATTAAATGTTCATTCATTTTTGTTTTACCTATTTGCCATTTGCCTGTATGATCAATGTGAGCACACATACACACACACACACACAAAATGCACACTTTTTATTCATGTATTCAACATTTATTGAATCACTTCCTGTATACTAGGTATTGCACTAAATATTTTTCCAGAAAGCTTATTCTTCCTTATATTAATATGTAATTTAAATTTAATCATTCTCCAATTATTTTTTTAAGATGGGGTTTCACCACGTTGGTCAGGATGGTCTTAAACTCCTAACCTTAGGTGATTTGCCCACCCTGGCCTCCCAAAGTGCTGGAATTACAGGCGTGAGCCACCATGCCCAGCCTTCCAATATTCTTTTATATTTTCTTCCTGAGACTAGTTGTGCTACTAAAAATAAGAATATTAACATATTAAATTCACTGTGACTCTTAATGCTGTTCTATTAAAACTTTGTTGTCTTGCTGGAGTTTTTTTTCCTTTAGAAGTTTAATAATTATGCCCTATGTGCTGGGTACTATGCCTCGTACAGACAAGCTTCAAAGTGTAGGGTATTCAACAGCTGAAAATAGCACTTTTCCAACAAGGCCTATATGTGGTTCATATTACAAATGGACCCCAATCAACCTTTCAACCATATCTTTATTTCTCTACACGCTCATGACCACCTCTCTATTCCACCAGCATTAAACTATTTCACAAATTGAGAAAGTAAGCTTTAAATCTTATATTCACCTGTCTCTCTTTCTGGTTCAATTTAATGAAAAATTAATATCTAAGAACTACTATGTATCTCAGAAGCTAAGCAGAACAATCACAGAATAGTGATGTATGCATAGACATTTAATCAAGGAAACTGTAGCTATTTCTTTTCAGTAGGAAAATAAATTTTGTAAACATTTTTCAAAATATTTTATCATACAAATAAGTCCATAACAATAACTTCTAATGAATAGCATATAAATGGAATATAAATAGGGGAGGCATGTGTTCAATATAACAATATTTTTGTAACAGTATCAAATCTTTTTAAACTAGAAAAATTAGACATGCTAACACAGCATGTATGGATATTGTAGAGGCAGAATAGCATAGAGAATGGGATGACTGGATCTGGAGTCTGACAGTCCTGAGAAAGAATTCTAGAGCAACCACTTACTAGCTACAGGATGTCTGAAACATTTACATCTCAAATCTCCAGTTTCCTAATCTGTCAAGTGTGGCTAGCCACAGAGTTATGAAAGTTAAACGAGTTTAGCAATGAATAGCACGTAGATGGTGCTCAATATATGTTATCAAATGTTTCTCTATTTTTGTATGTTCTTAAGTGTATTTCAATTTAAATAAGTTAACTTGATATCTTCCTTTCAGTGAGATTGCTTCCTATAAATGAGTGGTGTCAAGAGAAGGAAGGGAACAGCAATGTCAATGTCGAGCAATAGAGACTAATCTGTTTTCTTCTCTCTAAAATAAGAGGATAGACTAGAAACTCGTATCTTAAGATTCTAGACTCTCTATTGAGTATATCTGTCTTGCTAATTGACTATTTTATTTCCAGATATTTCTTATTGTACTTTTTGCCAGGTTTGCAGTAGGAAGGAGGAAGGAATCAAGTACATGTGCTGTAATCCATTTGAATGTTTATATATATTGAAGGCACTAGTCACTGTTATTCAGACTACATCCAGATTAAGAAAAGCTGTCCTCCCATGGAAAACCTTCTCTACCATTTTACCTCCATCCTTATCTATCCCTCAGATCAGATTCAAGGCTACTGGTTCATCACTCTAAGGGTAAAGGTTGACCAGGTGAGGTGGCTCACACCTGTAATCCCAGCAAAAAATTAAAATTAAAAATAAGGGTAAAGTTTTGGCTAACCCCATGTACTTCCCCATCCTTTTTTTTTTCTCTGAAGAAGGCAAGTGTGACCCTCCATTGAATTAAAGTAGTAAAATTCAAGACCGTGATTTGGGAGAATGGGTTTAATTTGAGACTACTTTAGTGTCCCTAGTATGACAGTTTATTAAGAGGCCAGGAAGAAGTATTAATTGAACAAATATGATTAAAGTGAAGTTAAAATGGCATTATGGAAGTCTTTGCTAGGACATATCAATTCCTTAATTTATATCTCCACATAATTTGCAAGGGAGATATATGTACAAGATGATAAACCAAAATAAAATTGTGCTTTATTAATGACCAGGCCTTTGTACAAACCTCAATGTTAAATCCCAGTTTTCTAGATTGACACCAAATGAAAACTTTTTTTATATTAGATGGACCTAAGAAGGCTTGAATTAGATGATCCTCTCTGTTTATTTAAACGTCAAAGCGAAGTTCAAATTCTATTTTGTCAATGCTTGAGAGAAAGCTAAGGATAGGGAGGAAGGGAACATATTACCTTATTTATACCCCTTCCACAAGGGCTCCATGTCTAGAAATGTGACTTGCATAATGTCTTGATAAATCCCATTCAGTACTTCCCCTTCGTTGTTGTAGAATAAAGAAGGGTAGGTAGGCAAATGAGAGATACAGAAAATGTTCTTCCCAAATGCCAAGAAAAAGTTTTCCCATTAGCTTTAAATTGTTTAATAGAAATTAGAGGATCTGCAGAATTTTTGTATGTATGAATTAATTTTACTGTTTATGATCATGAATTTACCAGGAAAATATGTAATAGTGCACCATGTCAAACACTTAAATACTAATAAGCCAAGAAAGTAGGGTCTGAGGGCCGGGAACCCTAAGGTCTTCCTAGAACTAAATCAAACAGAAAACCCCCAACTTTCTAAGACCAACTGTCTAAGCTATGATAGGAAACATCCTCTTCATTTGTATAGGGTGTACACACTTTGTAACTTCACTTCAGCCTCTTCATTTACATAGGGTGTACACCAAGTAACCAGTACAAAGCCCGTAAAGGATATTTAAACCCTAGAAAATTATTTAACCAGGCCCTTGAGCCACTTGTTCAGGCCACTCTCACTCATTTTGAATAAATCTCTGCTTTTGTGGCATTATTCTTTTCTTGCTTTGTTTGTACAATTTGTCCAATTCTTTCTTCAAAATCCCTAAGAACCTGGACACCACCCACCAGTAACACTAAGTAAAGCTTAATTAAGTTTTTCTTTCTATCACATAACATTTTCTCACAAATAATGTTCTCTAATAATTGATACTTTCTGAAGGCAAGATAAGAACCAATATAATATTGATTTTCCTGCTAACTGAAATGGGAAAACCAAGCAATAAGATTCTAGTGAAAACTATATACTTTGGGGCCAAGCACGGTGGCTCACTCCTATAATCCCAGCACTTTGGGAGGTTGAGGCAGGCAGATTACCTGAGGTCAGGATTTTGAGACCAGCTTGGCCAACATGGTGAAACCCCATCTCTACTAAGAAAAATACAAAAATTAGCTGGATGTGGTAGTGCATGCCTATAATCCCAGCTTCTCGAGTGACTAAGGCAGAAGAGCTGCTTGAACCTGGGAGGTGGAGGTTGCAGTAAGCTGAGGTCATGCCACTGCACTCCAGACTGGGTGACAGAGCTAGACACCATCTCAAAAAACAAAAAAAACAAAAAAAAACTATACACTTTGGAAATCACTAGTTGCCTCTGAAGGAGCCTGGATCTTCAGTTTATATAGAAATAATTATATAAAAACAGAAGTAACATTTGAAAAGGAGTAGAAAAATGAACAAAAACAATAAGTGTATATGGACAAAAGAGTTAATACTCTCCATCTCAGGACAAGGGCAAAGATAAATGAGATGTATGTGAAGTTGCTTTGTAAAGTTCTAAACAGATGTTAATTATCCGCTGGCACAATAGAAGTGCTCAACAAAAGTTTTTGAATGAGTGACTGCTAGTTAACTAAATGATTAATTAAAATAAATGCTGCATGAACAAGGGACATGACAGACAAAAGGGTATAGTATTGAAGAAAAATATGGGGCTGATATTCTCAGTTGTTTTGGATGGTAAGATAATTACTTCCATTCTAACTGCTTTTCAGCCAACTCTCCTGACAACATCACCTTTATACTCATAATATGACCTATGCAATCAAGTTCGAAGAACCAATAAGTTATATTTTTATTTTATATTATTTAAAAAGAAATTGAAGTTAATCGACTCAATTATTTAAATCAGCATAACAACATCTCTACTTGGAGTTTTTTCATGTGTGGATCTCAAAGCACTTTACAAGCCATTAGTGAAAAGTATCTTGGTCTCCATTTTAAATAGTAAGAAGCAGAGGCACATTTAACTCTAATGAAATTTTTCCATTAGATGAAGACAGATCTTTGCTCTGAATTTAACCCATTAAAATGCAGTCACCCACAGCATTTCAAGTTAATATTCCATGAAACACCACAAATAATGAAGAATTCTCCTTTCTAAGGTGCAACAGGAATACTGCTATATTCCTCCCTAGCAGTATACCTCAGAGGACAGCAGAGAGAAAACTCACAAAATAATCTTTGTGGAGACTTGTGGTGGTTAAGGGCAAGGGCTATGAGCCAGGTAGATCTGGGTTTAAATTGTAGGGTTAACCTATTAGCTTTGTGACTTGGACAAGCTATCTTTATGTCTCATTTTTCTCATCTATACAATAAACATAGTAGCAGTAGTTTCCTCATAGAGTCAAACTGAGCAGCAAGGTGTCTGGCACATGGTAAGCACTCAATATAGTGTACCTATTGGCTAAGCACAGTGGTTCATGCCTGTAATTCTAGCACTTTGGGAGGTCAAGATGGGAGGATCACTTGAGTCCAGGAGTTTGAGACCAGCCTGGTCAATATAGCGAGACTCCATCTCGAAAAACAAAAATAAAAAATATAGTGTACCTATAAGAGTTAAAGAAAAAGGAAAGAAACATGACATGCAACTCAACAGTAAAGGATAGGTTTATTTCTCTAAAATAAACCTGAGAGGGGCTTCTGGCCAATTTCAATCAAGAGTATTCTCTCTTACAGACTCAGAGTTTATATTGGTTTTAGGGTGATGGGTGGAGGGGAGGTTATCTTGGGGCTGGCATGTCTGTGGTTGGGGATGGGTTTGGAATGTTTCTGGTTGGAAATGTTATTTGTGGTTTATGGTCATGCTGACCTCAGCCATTAGGCTGATGCCCTTTGAATTTAGGCAGATTTCGATCATGGTGAATTTTAAAATGACAGTGCTTGTCTAAGATGGCAATACTCCTGCTCTGTCAGCACCTATTATCAGCATTATTGTCATCAGTTAATTTTATGTGTCAACTTGGAGGGCATTTATGGATGAGATTCACATTTAAATCAGTGACCTTTGAGTAAGCAGATCGCCCCCCATAATCTAGGTGGCTCTCATCCAGTCAGTTGAAGGCCAGAATAGAATGAAAGACCAGCCTCCCTAAGGATGAGAGAATTTTCCAGGGGAGACCAGGCACGGTGGCTCAAACCTGTAATCCCAGCACTTTGGGAGGCCAAGGTGGGTGGATCAGTTGAGGTCAGGAGTTTGAGACTAGACTGGCCAACATGGCGAAAACCCATCTCTACTAAAAATACAAAAATTAGCCAGGTGTGGTGGTGTGCATCTGTAATCCCAGCTACTTGGGGGATTGAGGCAGGACAATTGCTTGAACCCAGGAAGCAGAGGTTGCAGTGAGCCAAGATCACACCATTGCACTCCAGCCCGGGAGACAGAGACTCCATCTAAAAAAAAAAAAAGATTTTTCCAGCAAACTCCAGGGTCTCTGGCCTGCCAGCCTTCAGCCCTAAACTGAAACATCAACTCTCCTGGGACTCGAGGCTGCCACCCCACACACTGCAGATTTGGATTTCCCAGCTTCCATCACCACATGAGCCAATCTCTTGTAACAAATCTCTTTGGTTCTGTTGCCCTGGAGAACCCTAAGAGTGTAATATATATAAGCATGAGAACCTAAATTATACAATAAATTTGATGGCATAAAATTGAGTGTTAATATCAGCACTTAAAATGAAAGAGTCTTGAGGACAAGGATTAACCTTTAGTTGTTAGCCATTTGATAAATATTCACTACATGTTTGAAGAGTCCATTAATAACCGTGCAAATGTTGTGAAATATTTTTAAAGTGTATGAGAACAGATATCATGCCGAAGACATAGCCTTAGGATTGTAATGTTAAAAAGGTGTTAGATGAAGAAATGCTCAAATTACCAGTAATGCCAGATGGCTGAGTGAGTATATGAGCTGCCCCAAATGTCATCCTAGGGAACAGAATGTCCCAAAGGAACTGAAAGCTAAGGAATGGATGAATCACATCTGCTGTTGTCATGGATACCATTCATCTTATCTGTGTGAACGTCAAAACAGAAAGCACTATAGAATAGAGTGGCTAGCTACCTAATTGAGGCCTCATCTGTCACTAAAAGACCTAGTTCAACAGAAGCAGCCTTAATGTTTGATAAGCACTCAAAGTGTGATTGACCTTATGTAAAATGCACAAATATAGACCCTATTCTCCCATCTAGTTGTTCTCTACTCCACATGCTCATTAGAATTAGCTAAAGAACTTTTAAAAATGTCTTTGAGAGTATCACATTTCCAGATATTCTGACTTGAGGGTATAAGGTGTGACCTGAGCACAGCTATTTTAAAAGATCCCCTGTTTATGTTAATATCATGCAGCTGGGTTAAGAACTGTTGCCCTAGGGCTGGGCATAGTGGCTCACACCTGTAATCCCAGCACTTTGGGAGGCTGAGGCAGGTGAATCACTTGAGGTCAGGAGTTTGAGACCAGCCTGGTCAACATGGTGAAACCCTCATCCCTGCCAAAAATACAAAAATTAGCCAGGCATGGTGGCGTTCACCTGTACTCCTAACTACACGGGAGGCTGAGGCACCAGAATCACTTGAACCTCTGAGGCAGAGGATGCAGTGAGCCAAGATCACACCACTGCACTCCAGCCTGGGCAACAGAGCAAGACTCTGTCTCAAAACACAGAGAACTGTTGCTCTACTTTCCTACAGTCTATATAATACAGAAACACATTTCCCCACATAAAATTCCTTCACACATTAACATTGTTCATGATCCTTCATATATACAACTTAAATATTTAGAAAATGAATGTTTGGTTATGACAATTATCTGTCTTAATGCTTATGTTCTTCCCTATCTTCTAATTATTTTGTTGTTCCTCATTTTCCCCTTCTGAGACACTATCAAGGTAGGAATATAGACAAATGGAAGGTAACAGACTTCATTATTGATAAGAAGCTGGGTAGAATAGGAGCTTTAAAAGGCCAAGATGGGAGGATTGCTTGAGGCCAGGAGTCCATAACCAGCCTGGGCAATGAAGTGGGACCTGGTCTCTCCAAAAAATTAGGTGAGCATGGTGGCATGCACCTGTGGTCCCAGCTACTGAGAAGGCTTAGGTAGGAAGATCACTTCAACCAAGGAGGTCAAGGCTGCAGTGAGCTGTGATTGCATTTGACTTTATTTATTCACCAAAAAATGGTGACAGAGTGAGACCCTGTCTCAAAAAAAGTATACAAAGAGGTATGGTAACCATCTCATATAGTTTGGCTGTGTCCGCACCCAAATCTCATCTTGAATATCCCATAACACCACATGTTGAGGGAGGTGCCTGGTGGGAGGTAATTGAATCATAGGTGCAGGTTTTTCCTGTGCTGTTTTTGCAATAGTGAATAAGTCTCAAGAGATCTGATTAATGTTATTATTATTAATTTTTTTGAGACAGTCTTGCTCTCTCAGGCTGGAGTGCAGTGGCAGGATCTCAGCTCACTGCAGCCTCTGCCTCCCAGGTTCCAGTGATTCTCCTGCTTCAGCCTCCCGAGTAGCTGAGATTACAGGCATGCACCACCATACCCAGCTAATTTTTGTATTTTTATAGAGCCAGAGTTTCACCATGTTGACCAGGCTAGTCTTAATCCACCTGCTTCAGTCTCCTAAGGTGCTGGGTTTATAGGCATGAATCACTGCACCCAGCCTAGATCTGATGGTTTTATAAACAGGCAGTTCCCCTGCACAGGCTCCATTGCCTGCTGCCATGTAAGATGTGCATTTGCTCCTCCTTCACCTCCCGCTATGATTGTGAGGCCTCCCCAACCATATGGAACTATGAGTCCATAAAACCTCTTTCCTTTATAAATTACTCAGTTTCAGATATGTCTTTATTATAAGCATGAGAACAAGACTAATACACTGTCATTCTCGTCCATAGGTCTGTCTGTTTTTCTTTGGTGACACAGAAAACTTAGTTTCCAAAGTATCCACACTACTTCCTTTCCATTTTCCCCATCGAAGCCAGAGGGATGTTTGTAGAATTCATTACATTAGGTCTATCTCCTTGCTTAAAACTCTCCAATGACTTCAATTACAATTAAAATAAAAGACTGATTCCTTGCAACAGCTCCCAAGGTCCCCATGATTTGGCCCTTGCCTGAATCTCCAACCTAATTTTGTACTATTCACTCCTTTAATCCAGCCACATCACTATTTTCTTGGATATTTGCACCCCTTATTTTCCTTATTTTTAAACCCTAGCCTTAATGTCATTTGCTCAAGAAGCTTTCTCTGGCACTCCATCAAAAGTAGTCCCAGTCACTGTATGCTTGTACCAGTATTTTTATAACACTTATTGCTACCAGAATTATCATATGCTTATATGTTCTTTTGTTATGTCTTTGCCTGTTAGCTCCATAGTAGCCAAGATTTTATTTCTTGAATTATCAGTTACTAGAGCATTATCAAGCATATCAGAAGTTCTTAATAAATATTTGTTGAACATACGGATGATGAATGCCATCTTTCACAAATACCAATCTTTCCAATAGAAAGCTCTTTCTGCCAGTTATATAAACGTCTAACAACTCAATACATCAGTACTGATAAATGGTTCTCATCTTCCAGTGTGCTAAGTTGCAGTATAAAGAGAGAAAACAAAAATCTAATAGCTTTATAGGACTGACCTTTATCAAAACTGATATGTAGGTTCAACTTAAACATATTGTAAATAACGCTGCATTATTTAAAAATAGTGCCCAGATTTGTTAGTTTTAAGGTCTAAAATGCAAATTTGCCTTTCTTAATTGCCCTACCCAGATGGAATAATGATGAAAACTGCAAACAGGCATATAGTCAAGTAAACCAATGAAAAGAGAGAACCATTTTTCAAAACGCAATATAGCAAATGCACCAATCATCACTTAAATGTCTTATTATAAAAAGCATGGAAAACCAAAATAATGTCTTTGATATTAATGCCCATGCCAAAAGAATTTAAAGACTTGTAGTAATAGTATTCATTTAGAAGATCCAGGGAGCAACGACTTAGGAACCAAAATCCTTAGGAAGCCAGCTAATATAGCAGAAATTATAAGGATCAAATGTGTTTTCTAAATGGCATATTTAAAATTCCTAATTTATGGGATAGACCAGCTAGGATGTAAGTAAAGGAAATGCACAAAACATAAGCTACATATCTAAAATACTGTCTAAACATAAGCTACATGTCTAAAATACTAAAATTTTACATATTTAAAATACTGTCTAACAGGAATGATGGAATTTTAATATGCTCTAAAGGGAAACTTTACAGGTATAACATCAAATTATGCCAGCCATTTCTTGTATAAGCATTCATCATATTTATAATAGAGCAATCCATTCTATTTCATGCCTAAAAGGGTGACCCACATTTTCTGCATAACAACCTAATGTTCTCCACAGGAGATAAGAGGAATAAAAATTAGCATAGAGCATCTGTTCCCAACATTTGGAAGTCATGGCTTATACCAATGCTCAGCCTATTACAACTGAGATATTATAATGTGTGAACTTCCACTTTTCTTCTGTGATATATTTCAAAATCAAAATTTCATGGCTAGTAAAAAAATGATAAAAACAACATGTGCAGGCATAAACGTATAAAGGAAATACAATTTCAATGCTATTAATAATGCTATCTTTGGAAAGAAAATTGTTAACTTCAATAGACAGTCTATGGTATGTGTATTTTTGTCTTTCTGCTGTGATGAATTTCAAAACCAAAATTTCATAGTTAATGAAAAATTGTAAAATCATGTGCAGGTATAAACATAACTCCAATGCTAGTAATCTTAACTTGGGAGAGACAATAGTAATTGGTGCAATCTCTTTTCTATGATTATGAAGTCAAAATAACTTCCTAGATTTCTAAATATACATTATGAGATCTCTTAGCAAATCACAATGTATTGGTCCCTGAGATACCACACACCAAAGTAAGGAGAAAACATAACCGTTAAAACGGCCTCTGCTATTTATAATTATTGCCTGGTAACAAGAATTTCATCAGACAACATAAAGTGATCAAATATATATGAACTTAAGGAGAATATCAAAGACAATTTTATCCTATAGGTCTCAAGTCACACAAGGACTGGTTTCATCTGCTCCTGTCTTCCGAGTTCTCCACTTTGATCCAGACTTAAGCTCTCATGTATTATCCTTTCAACAAATACGTACTGAGTATTTCATGAGTTCCAGACATGGTGGTGCAATGCCTTTGTAAGGTCTACATTCCATGGGAGAGAGACAGACAATAAACAAATAAATACATTACACAGTATATTACATATAATATACATGCAATTGGAGAGAAGATATCAAATAAGAGAGATGGGAGGAAGGCTATAGGAGATGAAAAGCAATTTTAAATAAGGTGGTTGGAAATGGCCTCACTGACAAGGTGACATTTAAGAATAATTAAGATGACAAGGGATCCAGCTATGTGGATATGTGAGATAAGTGTACTCCAGGCAGAAGTGAAAGCATGCCTCGAATGTTCTAGAAACACCAAGGAGGCTGATGTGGCCAGATAGAGGGAGTTGGGTTGGAGGAGACTACTGCAAAATGAGGTAACTGAGATTATAGGAACCAGACACGTGCGCCCTTGAAGTCCAATGTTAAATTTTGTTGGGCAATTTGGAGGGTTTGAACAGGCTGACATGATTATTTTTCTTTTGTTTTTGTTTTTGTTTTCTTGAGGCCAGGTCACTGTCACCCAGGCTGAGGTATAGTGGTGAAATCTCAGCTCACTGAAACCTTCATCTCCCAGGTTCAAGTGGTCCTCCCACCTCAGCTTCCCAAGTAGCTGGGACCACAAGCACATGCCACCACTCATGGTTAATTTTTGTATTTTTAGTAGACAGGGGGTTTCACCTTGTTGCCCAGGCTGATCTCCAATTCCTGAGCTTAAGCAATCCACTCACCTCAGCCCCACAAAGTGCTGGGATTACAGGTGTGAACCACCGGCCATTACAATTATTTACAACTGCACTTCGCTAGCTACCCCCTACGCATTCCAGATGACTTACTCTGCATACAGCTAGTGCTCGACTTACAACCATCGTCGGGACCGTGGACCGGTAGTAACACGATTTGGTCGTAAGTTAAGTAGGCTATATGTACAGTTGAAATGGTGCACGCGGAG
The DNA here is from genome assembly GCF_001604975.1 of Cebus imitator. Classification (NCBI taxonomy): domain Eukaryota; kingdom Metazoa; phylum Chordata; class Mammalia; order Primates; family Cebidae; genus Cebus; species Cebus imitator. The sequence goes on along the minus strand of NW_016107379.1, from coordinate 5,175,209 downwards.
ATGGTAGTGCTGCTGGAAGCTGGTCCACACTGTCGTACGCCCAGCTGGGCAGCATTTGCGCTGCCAGATGTGGAGCAGTCGTGGCTGCGATTGTGGTCGTAAAGTCGAATGGTCATAAGTTGCATAGGTGGTAATTCAATCGATACCTGCAATTGTATTCCACTGCACATATTATATCATTATCTTACTTTTTTAACTTACACGTTGCTTGCAATTTATTGTCTTTCTCTCCCAATTACAACTTAAGTTCCACAGAGGAAGAATTTTTGTCCTTTTTTTTTCTTTTTCTGTTTATTAGTGTGTCCCAAGTGTCTGGCACACTGTAGGCCTTCGATAAGTAAATATTTGTAGAATAAATAATCTAACTTTTGATTTATAATAAATTTACTCTGAAACAAAGTTGAAAAGGAAGGGAAGAATCAGATCATTTAAGCATAGAAGAAAGTTTCCAGTGGTCAACCTGAAAAAAAAAAAAAGAAATCAGCAGCTAGAAACTCTAAAGACAAAGCAGAAATATCACATGCTACATACCACAGGAGAGACAATGTGTGTAGTAGTGAATCCAGGTAAGATAACAGTCTACTAGAACAAAAAATCAACAATCTTCTGAAAAAAACAAAATCCAGAGTCACTACAACAAATTACCTGCAATGTCCAGTTTTCAACCAAAACCTAATAAACATTCAAAGAAAGAGGAAAATATGTTCATACATGGAAAGGGAATTAAAATTCTTGTTAATATCTTCATTAAAGGTTATTCTTCATTTTTGAGTAGGAAATATAATTCTTGAAGCATCCAAAGATTATGCAGATACAAATTTGAGAAATGAAATGAATAATCCAGTTGAATACTACTTCAGAATTTTTGATTATCTGAAACAAGTGAATAATATATAACAATTTTATGTATGATAAAAGTGGCCATATATTTCAAATCTGAAGAAACAATGTATTCTTTCCTAAATTGAGTTAAAGCATCTCAATAGTTATTCTTTTTTTTTTGAGATGGGGTCTTGCTCTGTTGCCCAGTCTGGAGTGCAGTGGCATGGTCTCGGTTCCCTGCAACCTCTGACTTCCAAGTTCAAGCAATTCTCCTGCTTCAGCCTCCAGAGTAGCTTGGATTACAGGCATCCGCCACCACGCCCAGCTAATTTTTGTATTTTTAGTAGAGACGGGGTTTCCCCATGTTGACCAAGCTGGTCTCGAGCTCCTGAATGTGTGATCCGCCCACCTCTACCTCCCAAAGTGCTCGAATTACAGATATGAGCCACCGCGCCCAGCCAATAGTTACTCTTTAAAAAAACAAAATTGAGATGTCTACACCAAACCACAAACACACAGACACACAGACACACACACACACACACACACACTCCAAATAGTCCAGATGGGACAAAACTTAAATGTAAAAATTGAAACCCTAAAATGATCAAAGAAAAACATACTGAATTTTTACATAATATTGTGAGTAGGTTGACCTTTCTTACCATGATATTAAAACATGATATCAAAAGCACAATGCATAAAGCAAAATTGGCAGATGTAACACTTAAATTTATTACTATATAAAATATGAGAACTTTTTGCTCAGAAAATAATACTAAAACTCAAAAAGTGAAATTATTTGCAATAAATATGGCCAAGAAAGATTTAATATTCTGCACCTCCCCCCCACCCTTGGGACTGGGTCTCTCTATGTTGCCCAGACTAGACTAAAACTCCTAGGCTCAAGGAACCCTCCCAACTCAGTCTCCTGAGTACCTGGTACTATAGGCGTACACCATCACACCCAGTTTAATAGTCAATATTCTTAAAAAAGAAAAAAGCTATCCTAAATCAATAAAAATATAAAAACCCTCAAAACTATTCTAAATCAATACAAATGTAAAGGCCTCAATAAATAATCAAAGGGCATAAAGATGCAAGACACAAAAGAAGTAGTATAACTAATCAAGAAATACATGAGAAAAACATCAATCTCCCTAGTAATCAGATACATTTCTATTAAAACAAGTTGATGGAAGTTTTTGCTAATCTACTTGGCAAACTTTTTTTTAATAATACACAGTGTCAATGGCAACAAAAGCCAAAATAGACAAATGGGATCTAATTAAACTTAAGAGTTTCTGCACAGCAAAAGAAACTATCAATAGAGTAAACCGGCAACCAACAGAATGGGAAAAAATTTTTGCAATCTACTCATCTGACAAAGGGCTAATATCAAGAATCTATAAAGAACTTAAACAAATTTACAAGAAAAACAAAGCAACTCCGTCAAAAAGTGGGCAAAGAATTTGAACGGACACTTTTCAAAAGAAGACATTTATGCAGCCAACAAACTTGAAAAAAAGCTCATTGTCACTGGTCATTAGAGAAATGAAAATCAAAACCATATTGAGATATCATCTCATGCCAGTTAGAATGGTGATGATTAAAAAATCAGGAGACAACAGATGCTGGAGAGGATGTGGAGAAATAGGAGCGCTTTTATACTGTTGGTGGGAGTGTAAATTAGTTCAACCATTGTGAAGACAGTGAGGCAATTTCTCAATGATCGAGAAATAGAAATAGCATTTGACCCAGCAATTCCTTTACTTTGGGTTTATACCCAAAGGATTATAAATCATTCTACTATAAATATACATGCACAAGTATGTTCATTGTGGCACTATTCACAATAGCAAAGACTTGAAACCAACACAAATGCCCATCAATGACAGGTTGGATAAAGAAAATGTTGCACATATACACCATGGAATACTGTGCAACCATAAAAAAGGATGACTTCATGTCCTTTCCAGGGACATAGATGAAACTGGAAACCATCATTCTCGGCAAACTGACATAAGAACAGAAAACCAAATAGCACATGTTCTCACTCATAAGTGAGTGGTGAACAATGAGAACACACTGACACAGAGAGGGGACCATCACAGACCGAGGCATGGCGGGTGAGGGGCTAGGGGAGAGATAGCAGGGGGTCAGGGGATTGGGGAGGGATAACATTAGGAGAAATACCTAATGTAGATGACGGGGAGATGGATGCAGCAAACCACCATGGCACATGTATACCTATGTAACGAGCCTTCATATTCTGTACATGTACCCCAGAACTTAAAGTATAATTTTTAAAAATAAAAGAATACTCCATAATCCAAAGAATATGAGGACTTAGAGGCTCAGATACACTGCTATTGAATAAAAATTAATACAACCTTTCTAGAGAAGCTGTGATGTAATTGTATTTTCATTCTTAAACATTATTCCAATTGTAGTGTGATTAGAGAATAACAGAATATGCCACTTGGAGGCCGGGCGCGGTGGCTCACGCCTGTAATCCCAGCACTTTGGGAGGCAAAGGCAGGTGGATCACGAGGTCAAGAGATCGAGACCATCCTGGTCAACATGGTGAAACCCCGTCTCTACTAAAAATACAAAAAATCAGCTGGGCATGGTGGC
>NW_016107379.1:5160887-5171620 GCF_001604975.1 Cebus imitator | reverse complement strand
AAAAAAAAAAAAAAACAGAATATGCCACTTGGAGACTTTTGGTTATTGAGGTGAAAAGCAATAATTACTTGTCCTACTTAGGGTAGTGGCAGTGGAGATGAGAGACAAAGATGGATTGGGGAGTTATTTAGATGGTGTGAATGATAGTATTAATGATTGATCAAGAAATGGGGGGTAATAAAAAGGAAGACATCAAGAAGAACTTCCAGGCTTCTGGCTTAAGTTTCTGAATAAGTAGGGATACAGTTTAGTGAAATATAAGACCATAGAAGAGAAGAGGGTTTACTGGGGGAGACTATGATTTCCCTTTTAGGAATATGGAATTTTAAGTGCTCTAAGAAAAGGTTAATGAACATCTGTTAATTTATTATTTTGGTTTTCGTTTCGTTTGGTTTGGTTTCTGGCTACCTAACATCAATTTCTTCTTCCTAACATCTGGGCTTTTGTAGCAGAGTTCTTTCTACAAAGTAATTGCAGTCATTTATCCTCTTAGTTCTTGCCTAGTTCCAAGTTATGTGAATTCTAACATCCTGCCAATAACCTGCCTCTTGATTAAATGAGCCATATTTAGTTTCTGTTGCTTGCAGTCAAAGAACCTAAATAACACAGTATCTATAGTGAGATAAGAGCATCTGTCACTCAGGAAGATATTTGGTCAAAAAATCGATTTAGTGAAAAGATGGTCATTGAGGGCATGACTGGCAAGGGATCAGGGTAGGTGAGGATCCTTATATGGAGAATATATAGAATGAACATAAAGCACATTTATGTACGACAACTCAGAAATGTGAATGGTATCAAGCAGGTGAAGAGGAGCCAGCAGAATAAAACTAGACAAAACAGTTGGAACGGTAATAGGAAAATCAAGAGAGTGTGGTAGCCTGAAAGCCCAAGAAACCTATAGCAATAATAATAAATGTAAGTAGCAGCCGGGCCCGGTGGCTCATGCCTGTAATCCCAGCACTTGGGGAGGCCGAGACAGGCAGATCACAAGTTCAGAAGTTCAAGACCAGCCTGGCCAATATAGTGAAACCCTGTCTCTATTAAAAATAAAAAAAAATATTAGCTGGGTGTGGTGGCGCATGCCTGTAATTCCAGCTCCTCAGGAGGCTGAGGCAGGAGAATTGCTTAAACTCGGGAGGTGGAGTTTGCAGTGAACCAAGATCACGCCACTGCACCAGCCTAAGCAACAGAGCAAGACACCATCTCAGTCAATCAATCAATCAATAAAATGTAAGTAAACACTTTTTAAAGGATGTTTATTGTAACATTGTGTTAGCAAAACATTAGAAACAACTCACGTGTCCAACTAAAATAATTTAGAAGATAGTCTAATTGTGGGATTCCATGCCTGTCATTGAAAATAATGTTGTAAAGGGAATATTTAACTGCATTCTTACTCTATAAACAAAATATAAATGTGACTATTACTTTGGAAAATTGAATATTCTCCATTGGGTTCAAGCATACAAGAAAATGTCACTTTTCTCTTAGAAAATAGTCTTCTAATAAAATAAATGCAGGTAATAATTTTACTAAAAATTAAGATATATTTACTTATACAGTTCAATAGAATCAATAAAAAAGACTTTGTAAAGTACTTACTGTGTGTGTACCATGGTGCCAGAGTCTGACAGACGCCAAGTATTACAAGATAAAATCTGTGCTTGTAATGAAATTGTACAAATACTTACAAGTAGTTAAAGAACTAAAGTTATATTTTGAAAAATAATGACGAATTTGCCAGTTGGATATGAAATAGCAGGGTATTTTAGCAGAGAAAATTACTTATTCAAAGATCCAAGAAGAGAGAGAACATGGCACATTCAGGAAAATCTAAGTATTTTTTGTATGACTAAAGCATAGAAATGTAGAAGAGTAGCTACACATGGGAATGCATTTATTTGGGTCCCTAGAAAAGCAGACAGCAAGATAAGAATAGACATGCAGGCGGTGTATTGGGGGGTGGGGAGCTGTGATGGTGGATAAAGGAGAGAAAGCCAGAGAAAGTGGGAAGAGCTTTCAGACCATGATGCAGATCTGACACCTGTGTAGGAGAGGGGGAAGTAAGTAGAGTCTCAGACTGCAGCTCTAAGAAAGACTCAGCCATTCCCACAGGGAGTCCACAAGTCAAAGTCACCTGTTAAGGGGGTCTTGCATCTCATAAGGATGGACCAGCATTCTTATCTCCACCATGCTCAGTCATTAGCTGGCAGCAGCCTGTGGGGATGGTGGCCTCATTGTGAACACAGAACCAGGTCCACAAGTGCGGCATCTAGAGTTCTTAGTGGATTTTGCTCCATGCAGCAGATCTGACTGGTGCATTTTTATGGCCACCAAAGTACATGCCTTGCGACATACAGATATACTTCCCTACTGAGCATTGAGCCTCTTTTTCTGACAGAAAGCTTTGAAGAAAGCGGCTGGTGGGAAGAATGGTCACTGCAGTTAGTCTCAGTGCCGCAGCTATTCCTCATCCTCTCCTTTCTCTGTTATCCATTTTTAATTTATCTCTCCCTCAGCTGTCACCTGAGCAGGTCATGGTGATTTATCCAATCCCTCATTTCTGACAGGTGTGAACCACTGGCAATCATTCTTTTCAGGCTTCTTCAAAAAGAATGTCCTTTCACAGTTATAATGGAGCAACACAATACCTGAAGTTGTCCAAGAAGATCACTAGTGACTGAGCATGCTGGAGATACAAATGCAGGCCCATCCTTATGAGTTGCAAGGCTCCCTTAACAGGTGGCTGTGACTTGTGGACTCCCTGTGGGAATGGCTAAGTCTTTCATAGATCTGCAGTCGGAGACTCTACTTACTTCACCCTCCTTCACAGGTGCCAGATCTGCACCTGAGCTCCACATATCTTCCTCCTGGAATCAATTGTGTAAAAGCAGCCCTACCTCCACCTGCTGATCAAGATCAATTACTTCTGTCATGATAATGACTCTTTTACTTGATTGCTGGTCTTGGGACACAAGAATTCAAAGTGTCCTGGAAGTAGCCATATATTGTAGCTCATTAAGACCCTTGTTATGCCACTTGGGCTAAGGGTATCCCTTTTGGAGACCAAACCTCCAATGCTGCAGAACCCAGTGATGAGGATGGGGATCCCAAAATCACCTTTAGTTTCTGGATCCATGTATTCTTCCTACTGGAGACACAGCATAATAAAGAAGTCTCTGACTCTATGTATACTGCTACCTAGAAGATGACATCCCATCCTTCCAGAGTGTTTCCTCTGAGCTGGCAATTCATCTGTGTCTTGAAGGCCATGCCAGCACTCTATGAGGCTACTTCTAAATGGCATGGTATATCATATGACCAGTGGATCCTATGGTCATGAACCACTTCAGCACCTTCTTCACTGTTAAATAGAGCTCCTGATTCAACATTACATTATATGAGTTTCCATACTTGTGGCTAAAGCATTCTACAAGCACTTGAAAATGGCGTTAGTGAAGCTCTGCAGGAAGAAAAGGCGAATACATATAAAGAATAAAAATCTGTCGCTGTGAAGAAATACCAGTTAGGAGAGGGTGGGGGTAGCAAGAAGGGGTTCTGTCTCTATGGATATATGGGTCCAGTTCTGTGACCACCACTCTGCTGTCAGCCCTGGCCTGCTGAGGTAAGCCACCACTGACCTTATGATAATGCCAGAGCCTCTCTCACCAGTGCATTCCTGATGGCCTTGATGGATGTCATGTCCTCTTGCCTGCCTCATGGAGCATAAACTTCTGTATGTATTTTAGCCTCACACCGTGTATCCACTCCCGCATGCCCACATCCCTGGGCCTTTTTATCTCTTCCTCTACCATCTGACAGTGCAACTTGGGCATTTCCACTTTGTTTAGCCTTCACTGTTGCTTTCTCCAGGCTTCTAAAAGTCAGCCTAGAAAAGAACTTTCCCCATCTTCTGATAATCTTGCCAATGTATTAAATTCCATGTCTTAAGGCAGTTCTCTAAAATTAATGAATTCTTCCCTTATACATGTTTATATTTTGATCTCCTTGTTAACACCTTAAAAATCCAATACAGGGTGACTCCCGTGGTTTCTGCTAACAAAGGCTGCTAAGTTTTGCAGCCTCTTTGGTTCATGATTTATTTCTTCCGTTTTCAAGCCAAAATGTATCTAAGCAGGTAATTCTGGAACCTAACACTAAACTGCCAGCCTGGCAACCATGAGAGGAAGTGGGGGCAGCTCCTGAGAAGCATCTGTTCCTTGTGGGTGAGGTAACTCTGCCAGGTTTTCCAGCAGAGAAGAAAAGTGAGTTCTTAATATGGGTGGCAGAGCACTTATAAGAGATTTGACGGTTCAGGAAAGTCTACAGAACCAACATGACTGAGGACATCCTTTTAGATGTCTTTGTCCCATTTTTTAGGGTCCCAGTTTTCCCAATCAAGGCCCTGAACTTTATATAGCATTTCTACCTTGACTGAGCATTTAAATGTTTCTGGAGCTAAGTGAGTCAAAGCACAGACATACCTCATTTCCTTGCACTTCACTATATTGGGCTTTCTGGATACTGTATTTTTTATAAATTAAAGTTTTGTGGCAACCTTGCATCAAGCAAGTGTATCATGTGCCATTTTTCAACAGCGTGTGCTTGCTTCTTGTCTATGTGTCACATTTGGGTAATTCTCATATTTCAATCTTTCTCATTATTACTATGTCTCTTATAGTGATATGTGATCAGTGGTGATCGGTGATCTTTAATCTCACTATTATAATTGTTTTGAGGTGCCACAAACTGTGCCCATATAAGATGGTGACCTTCATCAATAAATGTTACGTGTGTTTTGACTGCTCCACCAACTTGCCAGTTCCCCATCTTTCTCCCTCTCCTGGGGCCTCCCTATTCCCTGAAATATAATAGTATTAAAATTAGTCAAATTTATAACCCTACAATGACCACTAAGTGGTTAAATGAAAGGCAGAGTCTCACACTTTATTTTTTAAGGACAGGGTCTCTCTCTGTTGCCTAGGCTGATGTGCAGTAGTGCTATCATGGCTTACTGTAACTCTTAACTCAGCTCAAGCAAGCTTTCTGCTTCAGCTTCCTGAGCAGCTAGAAATGTAGGGGGGCACTGTCATGTCTTAGCTAAGTTTTTCAATTTTTGTAGAGGTGAGGGTCTCACTATGTTTCCCAGGCTGATCTCAAACTGCTGTTCTCAAGCAATCTTCCTGAATTGGTCTCCCAAAGTGCTGGGATTACAGGTATGAGCCATCATGTCCAGCCACATCTCTTATTTTAAATCAAAAGCTAGAAATGATTAAGCCCAAGGAGGAAGGCATGTCAAAAGCCAAAACAGAACAAAACCTAGGCCCCTTGCACGAGTTAGCCACATTGTGAATGAAAAGGAAAAGTTCTTAAAGGAAACCAAAAGTGCCACTCCAGTGAGCACATGGATGTTAGGAAAGAGAAACAGCCTTATTGGTGATAATGCAAATAATTTTAGTGATCTGGATAGAGCAAATCAGCCACAACATTCCTTTAAGCCAAAGCCTAATCCTAAGTCCCTCTCTTCAATTTATGAAGGTTGAGAGAGGTGAGGAAGCTACAGCAGGAAAGTTGGAAGCTAGCAGAGGTTGTTTTGTGAGGTTGAAGGAAATAAGCCACCTCCACAATATAAAATGCAAGGTTAAGCAGAAAGTGCTGATGTAGAAGCTACAGCAAGTTATCCAGAAGACCTAGCATAGATTATTAATAAAGAGGGCTACATTAAATAACAGTGTACACAAGACAGCCAGCTATTGGAAGAAGATGGCTTCTAGAACTTTCATAGCTAGCGAGGAGAAGTCCATGCCTGGCTTCAAAGCTTCCAAGGAAAGGCTGACTCTCTTGTTAGGGGCTAATGCAGCTGGTGACTTTAAGTGGAAACCAATGCTCATTTACTATTCTGAAAATCCTGGGGCCCTTAAGAACTATGCTAAATTTACTCTGTCTGTGCTCTACTCTATCAGTGGAACATGAAAACCTAAATGACAGCACATTTGTTTACAGCATGGTTTACTGAATATTTTAAGTCTTCTGCTGAGACCTACTGCTCAGCAGTAGGTAACTTTGAAAATGTTACTGCTCATTGACCATGCACCTAGTCACCCAAGAGTCTTGATGGAGATTTATAAGGAGATTAATGTTGTTTTCAAGTTTGCTAACACAATATTCATTCTGTAGTCATGAATCAAGGAATAATTTTGACTTTCAAGTCTTATTATATAAAAAAGACTATTTGTAAGGCCATAGCTGCCATAAATAGAGATTCTCTGATGGATCTGAGCAAAGTAAATTGAAAATCTTCTCAATAAAAGTCACCATTTTAAGCCGGGTGCAGTGGCTCATGCCTGTAATCCCAGCACTTTGGAAGACCCAGGCAGGTGGATCACCTGAGGTCAGAAGTTCAAGACCAGCCTGGCCAACATGGTGAAACCCTGTCTCTACTAAAAATACAAAAATTAGCCAGACGTTGTGGCATGTGCCTGTAATCCCAGCTACTCAGGAGGCTGAGGCAGGAGAATCACTTAAACCCAGAAGGTGGGGGTTGTAGTGAGCCAAGATCACACCACTGCACTCCAGCCTGGGCAACAGTGTGAGACGCCATCTCAAAAAAAAGTTTTTTTTAATTAGCTGGGCATGGTGGTACATACCTATAATCCTAGCTACTCTGGAGGCTGAGGCAGAAGAATTGCATGAATTCAGGAGTGGAGGCTGCAGTGAGCTGAGATCGCACCACTGTACTCCAGCCTGGACTACAGAATGAGACTCTCTCTCAAAAAATAAAAAAAAATAATCATCATCATTTTAGATTCCACTAAGACATTTGTGATTCATGGGAGGAAAATCAGCATTAACAGTGTCTGGAAGAAGTTGATTGCTACCCTCATGAATGACTTTGAGGGGTTCAAGATTTTAGTTTCGAAAGTAACTGCAAATGCATTGGAAATAGCAAGAGAACTATAATTAGAAGTGGAGCCTGAAGGTGTGACTGAATTGCTGCAATTTCTTTTCTGTCTTTCTTTCTTTTTTTTTTTTTTTTTTTTTGGCGGGGTTTCCTCTTTTTTTTTTTTTCTTTTTTTTTTTTTTTTTTTTGAGGCAGGGTATTCACTCTGTCACCCAGGTAGGAGTGAAGTGGCACAACCACAGCTCACTGCAGCCTCGACCTCCTGGGCTCAAGCAATACCCCTACCTCATTTTTTGATATTTTATTTGTTCATTTGTTTTTGTAGAGATGAGGTCTCGCCATATTGCCCAGGCTGGTCTTGAACTCCTGGGCTCAAGCCGAATTGCTGCAATTTTATGATAAAACTTGAATATATGATAAGTTGCTTCTTATGGATGAGCAAAAAAAAAAAAGTGGTTTCTTGAGATGAAATCTGCTCCTTGAAGATACTAGGAACATTGCTGAAAAGACAACGAATGATTTAGAATATTCCATAAACTTAGCTGATAAAGTAATGGCAAGGTTTGAGAGGACTGACTCCAATTTTGAAAGTTCTACTGTTGGTAAAATGCTATCAAATAGCATCACATGCTACACAGAAATCTTTTGTGAAAGAAGGAGTCAATCTATGATGCAAACCTTATTATTGTCTTATTTTAAGAAACTGTCACCCCAGCCTTCAGCAACCACCACACTGATCTGTCAGGAGCTATCAACATCAAGGCAAGATGCTGAGAAGGCTCAACATCATCTGGGTTTTCTAGGGGCTTTTTCCCTTAGCACAAAAGTGTTAGCACGTACTACTGTTCCTTCTACCTGCAGCAAGATTATGAATCACTGACGGCTCAGATGATTGTTAACATTTTTCACCAATAAAGTGTTTATAAATTAAGGTATAAACTTGTAAAGACATAATGCAATGTCACACTTAATAGACTACAGTATAGCATAAACATAGCTTTCATATGCACTGGGAAGCCAAAAAACTTATGACCCCACTTTATTGCTGCAGTCTGGAACCTAACCTGCAATAAGTCTGAGGTATGCCTATATCAGACTGAGCTCTGCTGAGCTGTCTGCTCCATCATTGCAGAAGATAAGGTCCTCTTTGTAAACTACAAAAGAAATTGTTAACCATCCTCAATTTCTCACTATTCCTCTTCAAAGCAGTACAAATTTGATGGGAACTAGTTATCTCTGCTGTTCTTGTAGTACCATTTCCCCCATATCTTTCAAATGCCTGAATCATTGCATGTGCAGTGGTGTTCCCCTCCACTGGGTTGTTTTCCATTCCAAAATTACCACCATCAGTGAAACCTTTAGCAAATAGACTGCCACCTAGTGCCACAGACTATCCACATATAAACCTCAAGATGACCTGCTCTGCCTGAAGGTTCCCAAACACAGTCTTATCACTTGTTTCTTCAAACTACTTCTGGCACTAGTTTTGTTAGTTTGAATCCTCCAAGAAGAAAATGCCAAAATGGGATTAGATGTGCAAGAAGTGTACTGGTGACAAATTCCTACGATGGATAAAGGAAAAAGAACTAGAGAAGGCAGGAGGACCTTCAGACCATAATGCCTATCTGACCCCTGTGAGAAAGAGCGAGACAGTAGAGGAGAAATGTGTAGAATGAGTCTCAGATGTGGCATAGCTCTAAGAAAATCTTAGGCAAGCCAGACGCCATGACTCATGCCTGTAAGACCAACATTTTGGGAGGCCAAGGTAGGAGTATTGCTTGAGGCCAAGAGTTCAAGACCAGCCGGCGCAAAATAGCGATATCCCATCTCTACAAAAAATAAAAATAAAATTTAGCTGGGTGTGATGGTGCATGGCTGTATTTCCAGCTACGTGGGAGGCTGAAGCAAGAGGATCACTTGAGCCCAGGAATTCAAGACTACAGTGAGCCAAGATTATGCCACTGGCTCCAGCCTGGGTAACAGAGCAAGTCTCTGTCTCTAGTTTTAGGGGAAAAAAAAAAAGAAAGAAGAAGGAAAGAAAAAGAAAAAAGAAAGAAAGAAAGAAAAGGAAGGAAGGAAGGAAGGATGGAAGGAAGGAGGGAAGGAAGGAAAAGAAAGAAAGAAAGAAAAAGAAAGAGAGAGAGAGAGAGGAAGGAAGGAAGGAAGGGAGGGAGGGAGGGAGGGAGGGAGGGAGGGAAGGAGGGAAAGGAAATCTTAGCCAGGATGAGTAGTTTAGAGGGGTCTTCCAGCCAGAATCACCTGTTAAAGGAACCCTGTCTCTTAACAATGGGCCTGTACTAGAATCCCTGTTGTATTCAGACTTCAGCTGAGAAAAGCCTGTGGGAATCATGGCATCTACATGAACACAAAAGTGGATCAAGCAAACAGTATCTGGGGCCTCAGTCAATTGTAATCTCTGCAGCAGGAAACCTGAGTGCTGCATTTTCATGACCAAAAATGAGGGGCAGCCACAAATGAGGCCATAATGTAGTCAAGGGACAGAAAATAAAGTGCTTTTTACACAATGCTACAAAGCTTAAATTTATTCTGTAGGCCCTACAGTGTAAGAAAGGATTTGGAAAAAAAAAAAATAGAATCAAGAGATAGCTATGCAGTAGGATTAACTGGACATGATGGCAAATTGCATTTCACTAGAAAGAGCTTTGATTCTCAGTTTTCGGTCTTGGGAAATACATTGTATGTGTTGCATGAAGTCAATATTTTGGTGGCAAAATGAACTGAAATTCATCTTTCACTATCAGGGAAAAAATTGTATTCTCCTGACAATCAACTGGGCTTAAAACATTGGTTTTGTTTCTGACTCAAGTCTAGCATTATAAATACATACATAAATAATACATCACCTGGGCCTTCCAGGGGCTTATTCCCTTAGCACAAAGATAATAGCAAACATTACTGTCCCCTAAAGCTTAGTGCTGGAGTCATTTTAATAGGAAAAATCTAAATTCTTCGTGTTGAGAATAGATTGATTTTCAGAAGAAAGATAAGATAGATAAAGTAGGCCAGGCACGGTGGCTCACGCCTGTAATCTTAGCACTTTGGGAGGCCAAAGCAGGCAGATTGTCTGAGCTCAGGAGTTAGAGACCAGCCTGGGCAACATGGGGAAATCCTGTCTCTACTAAAATACAAAAAATTAGCCGGAGTGGCGGCATGTGCCTGTAGTCTCAGCTACTCAAAAGGCTGAGGCAGGAGAATTGCTTGAACCCAGGAGGTAGAAGGTGCAGTGAGCCAACATTGCACCACTGCACTCCAGCCTGGGTGACAGAGCAAGTCTCCATCTCCAAAATTAATTAATTAATTAATTAAAAAAATATTCAAGACATGTAAATAACATTTTTTAAAAAACGTGAAGTATTTCTGTGTTTTGTCACACTCAGGAAGAAAGCTTGAACCATTGTTGGTGGACAGCCTGAAGCAAAGTGAAAGCACCCACCAACTCAACTGTAGCTCAGGAGGACAAGGCCCCCTCTTACCCTTCTTCAGACCAGGAGACTCTCAGCCAAAAGTAAAGCCCTTGCCACCTGGAGTCTGCAACAGGAGAACTGATAAGAGACATGAAAGGCTCTGGGGCCAGCACTCAGGATTCTCTGTCACTTGGAAAGAGCTGGCGACTTCCCAGGTCAGGACACAAGAAAGGAACGTACTGGACAAGGGGACTGAGGCCAGAACACTGTGAGAGGAGAGCTAATTGTGAATGAAGATAACAATGGGTCTTAAAGGAGGGGAAGAGCTAATTGTGAATGAAGTTAAGAATGGGTCTTAAAGGAGGGGAAGAGCTAATTGTGAATGAAGTTAAGAATGGGTCTTA
>NW_016107379.1:5151061-5160547 GCF_001604975.1 Cebus imitator | reverse complement strand
AAAAAAAAAGGAAGGCTTTGGTTTATGTAGTAGAATATAGAAGCAAATGCAATTAGAGACGCTAGCCTTCCAATTTTATACTGCTTTAGGATATTTATCTGAATATTCTGTTATTTAAAACAAAACAAAACAACAACAACAAAACTGCCTTACCCTAGATCACAGTACTATGATGACAGCAAAAGTGGCGTTCAAGAATAGAACAGCATGACTTCTTGTTTTTCTGTTAGGGGATTATCACCTTGCCTTTTGGCATTAGTAGGTTTATTAAGTTTTCCTTCCACAGAGGGTATTGTGGAGTAATCTTCATATTTCTATCATGGGATATAAGAGAAACACTTTTTGAGAATTAAAGTATGGTTGTTGTGGATACCTAATTAACTACTAACTAGTCAGACTAAAGTTGTGGTTTTCAAAAGTTCATTTGAATTATGGCTTAGATTTAATTAAAGAAATTAATGCACGCAACTTTTTATTTGGCTGTCACACACTTTGTCTTAAAACAATAATAAACAATTTGTGATGTTTTTTCCAGAGATTAAAGTAAAAGAATATGGCTTTACTTTATGACAAGAATAATGTTCTCAACATTTACATTAAATTTACAAACTAATGAACTATAAGAAATATTGCTGACACATTATTTTTGAACATTAGTAACTTACATGACTTTTAAAAGTATTATTTACATTGAGCAATTTTTCTGTATTTACATTTTTCTGCTCCTTGAGAGCAAAAATGATGTATTCTCTTCCATTCCCCAGTCAGTACCATGCAAATAGTAGATATTTAATAATGCTGGAATAAATTAGAGATGATGCTGATATTTTTAACTTGAATGGTAGAAACAAGGAAAATTAAATTGACAAACAGAAATAGTATGGGAAGATGATTTTAGAGAAGCCGGGTCACCCATAACTGAAAGTCTGAAGATAAAACATTATTCTCTAATCAAATATATTTTTATAAACTCAACAATTGTTCTATTAAGCAACATTTTGTTCACTAGTTTTAGTGATTCTCTAAGCTTTCTGTTACAGGACAGGATAGTCATGAGAGCTGATAAAGATATTATGCTGCTAAAGTGGGATAATGGTGGTCTTCTCCCAATTTACATAAGAATGTAAGTCAATTACATAATTTTCTCACTTCAAACTTTCCTGCCATAAATTTAACTCAAATATTTTGCAACTGCAAATCTACTAAAATTACATAAAGTTTTGCCTCTTACTACAGTATCTGAAAGCAGCAAGATAGACTTATACCAAATTCAGGATGCCTTTGACACTAGTTATGTGAAAAGGAAAAATTTAATATAAAGAAGTATTATATTAATCATAATAAAAGGGATAAAAGAGAACTCTAATGAATACAGAGATAATAAATGCAAAAGTCAGCTACTTCTGGGACTGAGGAAAAGTGAACAATGAAGGAACCAAGATTGTAGAAGAAACCAACCCTCCTACCTTCAACCAATGTGGATTCATGCCTTGTTGGGGAGGGTGTGCTTGCTATAGGAACACACAGACTACCAACAGCATAGAAACTTACCAGAATGTATATGCTGGAGGGGTTCACAGGAAGTGGCTCACCCACCTGGTGACCAAACTTCTTGGAGGGCTTGGTGGGCCTGTTGCTGGTTGTCAAGGGCCACTGAGGTGAGAGCCACAGGAACTCTGACATGCACAGCCGCCAGCAGCCTTGCTGAAGGAAACAGCAAACCTGGCCATCAGAAGCAGCCACTTCCTCTTGCAGTGGACTTGAAGTGGCCCTCCAGCACTTTTTCTTGACAATGTCTAATGTTGTACCACCTGGCAATAAAAAAATGTTTATAGGGTCCCTCTTCAGTTTACAAAGCAGAGCAGAGAATGGCAGGTAGAGACTGATGGGCCACAAATTGATAAATGGCGCACTTTGGGAAAGCCTCTCTTAAAATAGAAGGTACAAAATTTGCTTAGGAACCTCAAGGGAGCACCTTGAAGAGAAAGGCAGTTTTTCTATGGAGTTATTGAGTTTGACATATATTCAAAGAGTCTTGTCTGGAAATTGGGAGAGGAAAGTCATGTGTACTAAAAAGTGATGGCCAGAGACAGAGATACACCGTGGTGTCAAACAGGAGCTCCAATTAAAAATCACAAGGCTGGTGGCTTTGAAATGAGGATATTGACTTATAAATTTGGGGCTTCTCACTTGCACAACTCCAAATAGAGTGTTCCAAGATAAGGAACAGATAATATTTAATTCCTTAATGATGACTAATGATTATCCTAGGCAATGCTAGGTAACACAAACAATGAATGCAAAAACCCAAGAAAAGACGATGGCGGCTTATTGGTAGTGTATCGGGTGTCAGGGACTGGTTAGGCCTGGTGACAAAGAATGAGCAGAAAAACAGTAGAGAAAGTGTGTGCTGCTTTGTTTTTTATATTTCGTACAATCAGATTTTCAGGTGACATATTTTTAGGTGATATTTTAGAATAAGTATATTAATATTCTGTAGCATTCAACAAAATACACTCTAATATAATATGTTCTACCACATAAGCAGATTTATGCCTGTCTGTTCCTAAAATGATAGTATCAGAAGTGTGATGTAGGCCTATCTCTCCCTACCCCTAGGTAAGACTCTGATATGAGAAAATCAGCTTAAATCATGACAAAAATTTTCGCCATGTGAAAGACATGATTAAACTCATTTCAGTAGAAGTTGCGAGCTACATAAAACTATAGTATTTACAATGCCCTTAACTTGACACCGTTAAAATTTGAGGCACTTTAGTTGACATTTTATTGTCTATTTGCTGACATCTTATTCTGTACTCTGAGTCACAGCTTTTATATCTAGCAAATAACTACAATACTCAAGTTTTTAATATTTAACTAAGGATTGGAAAAGTCTGTGAAGACTTAGATTTGCATTAATGGGCTTTATTAATTCAAGGAAGCAAAAAGCTAATACAAGTTTACGTAGTTTAAGTTTACATAACAAATATGTACTTTTGGATCAATAAACCACAGAAGATAATATTGAGCTAATTAATTTTGGCTAATTATTATATCAAATGTTACACAAAATGTAACTACTATCAAATTGCCAGTAAACAGTCATCTAAATAAATTATTTCAAATTTAGCCTTTATCAAGAATATGGAAAAACTTAGTAGAAATTCAACTCAGCCTAACTTAAGTAAAAAATGAGTTAAGTTGATAAATTCATAAGTTACTGATTTTTTATATATCCTAAATTTGTAGTGCTCATTAAAATTTATTGTGGAGATCGAAAGTCTAATACACGTTTTACATTGCATCAGAGGCAGAACTATTACAGAAATTGCTAAGTGTTATAGCTATTTTTAAAGTAATTTTTCTCTAACAATTTTTTTCATTTTAATTGTTTTGTTTTTTCTCTGCTGTTTCTTTTATTTATGCCAAAAACATCACATGTCTCTTTAGCAGGGAGGTTCAAATCATTATCTTTGTTTCATATTATGTATAACAATGTTTGTGTTTTGTGTATAAGGTATTCAAGTTTATGGCATTGTCATTAAAAGTCTCGTTCTTTGAGATTTTTCCCTGGTCTATTGGTCAGATCCAGGCACAAATGGTGCCTTGACATCTGATTGATTCAATCTGTATCATACTTCCTTGCCAGTCTTCTTATACCTTAGCTTCACACTGAGGATTATAAAAGAAAGTTAGACTAAAATTTACAAATATTCAATATATTATTGTTTTCAGTAAAGCCATAAAATATGAAACCTAAATTTTTCAACTGCTCTATCCTCATAAGTTCTACCTGTCCTTCTCATGGGAATACCTCCAGAAACAGGCACAGACTAATGTGCCAATAAATATTGCAGTTACCAAATGTTGATTTTTAGAATTTTCTGTCAAAGTAAATGCTATTCATTTTAATAAAAGTAAAAATAAAACACATTCATTATAGAAAGTTCAGAAAATAGAGATAAATAGAATGAAGAAAATAAAAATTAACTATAATCCTACCACTCAGACACATCCATTGTTATCATATAACCTTTTTTCCATGAATTTGTCTTCTTTATTTAAGTGGGATCATACTGTATATACACTTTTTATAAACTATTGGTTTTAATTTTCAGGTAAAAGTATATGATTTTCTTAGTTGGAATCACTGGGTTGCAAGAAACAAAATTGTCAAAGAATTTTAGAATAAAAGTGGGATTTATATTCAGGTACATGAAGATACGTATTCAATTCAGATTGCATCAACTTGCTACCCCCATGCCCGGTATAAATAACTGTTAAGAGAAAATGTGATTGAGATTATTCCTGATTCAAACAGCTATGATTATTGCAGCAATATCACCTGATATAAAAAGGGTTACCAAGCTCACCATTTAAGTAGGAACAGTAATTTAAATGTAAAATAATTAAGCTGGATAAGTGTCCCAAACATTTCTACTATAGTCTTAGACCTCTTTTGTTGTCATTACATATTCATTACATTAGTTTTAATTTATTTTTCTTTTTTAGAGACCAAGCCTCACTATGTTGTCTACCTAGACTTGAATTCCTGAGTGCAAGTGGTCCTCCTGCCTTGGCCTCCCAAGAAGCTGTACCATTGTACCTAGCACATTACATTTATTTTTAAGAGTTGCAGAGTATTTCTTCATGATATGCATAATAATCTATTTAAATAATTCACTATTTTGGACATTCATGTTGATTTTAATTTTTGCAATTATCCACAAAGCTGTGATGCTTACAGGTTAATCTTTGGAAATGTCTATAATTTTTAGGACTAAATTCTTTAGAAGGAAAATTACTGGTCAAGGGTATGGCAGAGACTACTAGGTATCCACCAAATTCTGTTTTCTACTTCCTAAACATATGGCTGCCCAACTGATCAACATTTCCCAGTCTTCCATGCAGATAGTTGGTGTGCCCATTTGACTACATTTTTACCAATAGGATACTATTGGAAGAGATGCATGTCATTTCTAGGCCTGGTCTGTACAACATTGGTCATAACTCCTTCATGTTATTTTTCTGTTTCTTGCCAGCTGGAACTTGGATGTGGTGGTGGCTCAGTTTTGACTTCGCACATGACTATAATGCCTCCCTGCTAACCTGGACACAGAGGGATGGAGCAAAGAGAAAGACGTAAACTTCTGTATTATTTAAGTAACTGTATTATAGAGTCTATTTGTTACATCAGAGAGAAAAATATTTTTAAATATTTCTTATGCAATTGCTGTCCAGAAAGCTTATACCAATTTATATTCCCTTTAGCATTGTACGAAATTTCTATTTTTATTTTTTATTTTCTTTTTCTTGCTATGTTGCCAGGCTGGTCTTGAACTCCTGGGTGATTCTCCCACCTTGGAACCCCAGACTGCTGGGATTACAGGCATGAGCTACGATGCCTGTCCCCATTTTTCTGCAGGCTGTCAACAATGGGGAAATTTTGGTTAGATTTTTTTAAATCTTTACGCTTTTTAATTTGAAAATGAATTATGGTGAAATTCGATTATCTGTTCAAGGGTTTTTTTTTTTTTTTCATTTCTGGTTCCTCATTTATGAAGTTGTAGTTCCTGTGTTCCCTGCCCATTTTTCTGCCATAGATTTTTAAGAGCTTTCAAAAAGAAGTGTAAGAACTAGTTAAAACAAGATGAACAAAACACTGATTTATATTAAAATTGGATGATGTCTCATGAAGATTTCTTAAGCTATTCTATTTTTGTGTATGTTTAAAACTTTCTAAAATCAGTTAAAAGTTTAAGTATATTTCCTAATTCTATTTAATGAAAAAATCTAAAAGCAATCACTAAACCTAGCACCAGATTGTGATTTCTAAGCATCATTGACCAATAAAAGAAACTAGGGCTCCTTAGAAAAATGGCCAGATTGGGGTTTGGGTCAGGAAATAGATAAAATAAGCCTTGGATATCTTGTTGTAAAAAAAGACAAAGATGCTATCAAACTGTAATGGGAGGCTGGGCATGGTGGCTCAGACCTGCAATCCCAGCACTTCAGGAGGTCAAGTTTGAGACCAACATAGTCAACATAGAAAAACCTTATCTGTATAAAAAAGAAAAAAGAAAGAAAAAGGAAAAAAAATTGTTATGGGATTATGTCAAAAAGACATAAGAGCTAATTTAGCCAAAGATGGAATGCATTGAGCATAAAAACAATAATGACTTCAATTGACTAAAAATTATTTTATAAAAATGCATGAGTCATATGATATTGAAAACGAGAGAAAGGGAGTCAAAACATAAAAATTAATAAGAACTCACCCGGAACCACTGAAGGTAATTATAATTAGGGCACTGAACTTTTATTTTTAAAATGGCAATTAAAGAGAAAATATATAAGCCATTATCCCACTGATCCTGTGTAATATATTTTTTGTCTTGCTCTGTCACCCAGACTGGAGTGCAGTAGTGCTCACTGCAACCTCTCCCTCCCAAGTTCAAGTGATTCTCTGCCTCAGCCTCCCAAGTAGCTGGGATTATAGGCACGTGCCATCATGGCCAGCTAATTTTGTGTTTTTAGTAGTTGGGGTTTCGCCAAGTTGGCCAGGCTGATGCTGAACTCCTGACCTCAAGTAATTTAGCCACCTCAGCCTCCCAAACATAAGCCACCATGCCCAGCCCTGTGTAACATATTTCAAATAGTCTTAGCTCATTCCTGCTGCTATAGCAAAGTGCATGAGACTGAGTAATTCCATTTGAACCAGCAATCCCATTACTGGGTATATATCCAAAGGATTATATATCGTCCTATTATAAGGACACATGCACACAAATATTCATTGCAGCACTGTTTACAATAGCAAAGACTTGGAACCAACCCAAATGCCCATCGATGATAGACTGGACAGGGAAAATGCAGCACATATACACCATGGAATACTATGCAGCCATAAAAGACGATGAGTTTGTGTCCTTTGTAGGGACATGGATGAACCTGGAAACCATCATTCTCAGCAAACTGACACAAGAACAGAAAATCAAACACTGCATGTTCTCACTCATAGGCGAGTGTTGAATAACGAGAACAGATGAACACAGGGAGGGGAGCATTACACACTGAGATCTGTGGGAGGGAACTACGGGAGGTACAGGGGGTGGGGAGTTGGGGAGGGATAACATGGGAAGAAATGCCCAATATAGGTGATGGGGAGGAAGGCAGCAAACTACATTGCCATGAATGTACCTATGCAACAATCTTGCATGTTCTTCACATGTACCCCAAAACCTAAAATGCAATAAAATAAAATAAGAACAGAATTTATTTTCTCATGATTCTGGAGGCTGTAAACTCCAAGATCAAGGTGCCAGAAGATTTGGTTTCCAGTGAGAGTTGCCTTCTGCTTCCAAAATGTTGCCTCTTGCTGTGTCCTAAAATGGTAGAACGTAAAAGGACAAAAAAGGAATATAAAACTTCCTCACACTTCTTTTATAAGGTCATAATCCCATTCATGAGAGCTCTGCTCTCATTACTTAATTACCTCCTGAGGGCCCCACCTCTGCACTATATCAGAAAAGGAATACTTATCTCTTTTGTTATTCAAGAAAAATACATACTCATCTATAAACTCAACTCTTTTAATGTCTTTGATACAAGATAACCAATCAGCTTCACTGTAGCATTAATACAAAAGATTTTCATGATCATGCCCCATGGATTTCAATGTTTAGAGATTTTATTGTAGATTTAAATTTTTTAATTTTATGAAATTAATCATGTCAATGACACCCATCAACACTTTGTTCATGTGGGACTTCAATTTTGCTTATGTGCTTATGTTTGATGGAGTAAGTCAATTTGCATTGTACCAGCTCTGAAATCCATCTATGACCTAAGAGTACTTTTTAAGATTCCAGGCAATGCAGCTTGGTTATATGCAAAACATTGTTTTCATTAAAGCAGTTGTTTGCTATTGGGAAATATCTTTTCTGGCTCATATTTTTAGTGGCTTACATAAAACGCAGTGCTTGATGGACTTCATTATATTTTAATAATGAAATCCAGCAAATACCTCAAACTTAGACTTTAGAAAAATGTTGGTATTTTTAGGAATAGCATGTGAAATTTGTTCTAAGTTACATTTTGCATCTTCTAACAATTTTTGCTGTAAAAGGAATGCCTGTTGGTTTGCAGTTATATTGAGTATATTACTTCAGCCTACTGCGACAGGGCAAACAACTGCTTTTTGCCTCTTGCAATTAAATAAGAAATGTTAAAGGGTGCACTCAACATATTCATTAATTTTTAGTAAAATTTTGTAAAGTACTGGACTGAGTATGACTCCACATATTGCTGAAATAATTATAGAGTTCATCTTCATGTTTTAGATATTTAGTGTTAAAATAGCTTGCTAATCCTTAGGTAATATCACAAAGGAATATATACAGCTCACATGATATTTATGAATAATGATAGTGGATGTAACTATATTTTTAAATAGTCTTCTTGATAGTTAAAAATTTGTTTTTGGCCAACTGCTGTTCAGATCATCTTGTAATATTGCTGATGAAAATCTTACATTTTGGCCAGGTGTTGTGGTGCATGCCTGTAGTCCCAGTTACCCAAGAGGCTGGGATCAGAAGATTGCATAAGTCCAAGAGTTCAAATCCAGCCTGGACAAGATACCAAGACCCCAACTCTCTTCAAAAAAGTAACATTTTTAGTAATAGATGTGCAGGTCTGCTATTTTCTCATCCGTTTGCTTAAATATTGTTAATTTCTCTTTGTGTGAGTGTGTGTGAGACAGAGTCTTACTTTGTCACCTAGTTTGAAGTGCAGTGGAGCAATCTCAGCTCACTGTAGCCTCCACCTCCTGGATTCAAGTGATTCTCATGCCTCAGCCCCACAAGTAGCTGAGATTACATACATACACCACCACACCCAGAAAATTTTTGTGTTTTTAGTAGAAACAAGGTTTTGCTGTGTTGCTCAATCTTGGCCTGCTGTGATACACCCACCTCAGCCTCCCAAAGTGCTGGGATTACAGGTATGAGCCACCACATCCAGCCTAGTCTTAGTTTCATTCAGCATTTTCTGTACAGGAATCTATGTATGTCATTTGTATATTTTGTGAGGAGTAGTTTAGTCAAAAATGGATCATATGAGGCCAGGTGCAGTGGTTCACACCTATAATCTCAGCACTTTGGGAGGCTGAGGTGGGTGGATCACTGGAGATCAGGAGTTCAAGACCAGCCTGGCCTATATGGTGAAACCCTGTCTCTACTATAAATACAAAAAAAATTAATCAATCATGGTGGCAGACACCTGTAATCCTAGCTACTCAGTAGGCTGAGGCAGGAGAATCTCTTGCACCTGGGAGGCGGAGGTTGCAGTGAACTGAGATCATGCCATTGCACTCCAGCCTGAGCATCAGAGTGAGACTTCATCTCAAGAAAAAGAGAAAGAAAGAAAAAGGAAGGAAGGAAGGAAGGAAGGAAGGAAGGAAGGAAGGAAGGAGGGAGGGAGGGA
>NW_016107379.1:5063350-5151016 GCF_001604975.1 Cebus imitator | reverse complement strand
GAAAGAAAGAAAGAAAGAAAGAAAGAAAGAAAGAAAGAAAGAAAGAAAGAAAGAAAGGAAGGAAGGAAGGAAAGAAAGAGGAAGGAAGGAAGAAAGGTGAGGAGAGAAGAAGAGAGAGAGAGAAAGGAAAGATGGAAGGAAGGAGAAGGGAAGGGAAGGGAAAGAAAAGGAGATAGGAAGGAAAGAAGGAAGGAAGGAAGGAAGGAAGGAAGGAAGGAAGGAAGGAAGGAAGGAAGGTAGGAAGATGATGAATCATATGTATAAGAATATAAAGCATCACACTGACAATTCATCAGGCCATAAATAAGCAGGAATATCTTTGTGTATTTGGTTTAAAAGACAATTTAGAAATCTTACAATCTAAAATAGGCTTCTCTATTATGGTTTTTGTACTAGACATATGAATGGGACACAGAATATGAACAGAATTCATAAAGAAATATAAATTCAACATTCAACATATGTGGAAATGCTCTCTTTCATTAACAATCAAAAATAATTATTAAAGCAAAAATGAAACAGCCATTAAAAATGGTCCTATAATCTATAAATCCTTGTATCTAGGCTCATACAAACTGCTTATGACACAACACACTGAGAGTGAGTAAAAAGAGAGGGTACCTCTGTGAAGCTGCTTGCATTTTGGAGCTCCCAGACATTTCTTCCAGTCCTTTCCTGTACCAAATAGGATAGGGAGCATGACTACCTGCCATAGAGACTGTTTGACCTTTGAGAGTCAGTCTGTACATTACATATAGGCAAATTTAACTTGCGTCTTATTTTTTTAATATAAAAATAGAGGTTATCATTGTTTCTTCCATCCAGTGAATTTTCTGTGCACTCCTGGATTCTACATTATACTCTATATGGAGACTACTTGGGAGTCCCATAAACTTTTGGAATAAAAAGAAAAAAAAAAAAAACACTTAGAAAAGTTACTTAACCTCTCTGAGCTTCATTTTATTCATCTTTAAGATGGTAATTATAATAATAATGATGCCATGCTGACAGATTTACTATGAACATCAAATTGAACATTATGTAAAAGCACATTGTAAAACATTATATAACTGTTAGTTAATGGTACGTAATAAATATTTCAGTGGGAGTTATAAACCTGTGGGGTATTCAGATGTAAGATAAGTAAAAGAACTACGTGAGATGATCTGCTTAATGTTACTTCTATAGAAGTTTTATTGTTTCTAAGACTTAAAAAAAATTGACATTAAGATGTCCTGACATTACAATATCATGGAATGCCAAAACCTAGCAAATAATAAGTCTTCTCAAATAAGGTTACTTTGATATATTCACATGAAATATGTATAAGAGCAGAATGAAGCAATAAATAAGGATACTATCAATGTTAAGGTTTCAAAATGCCTCCCACTTTGGAAATGACTCAGAATGGATAAGGTGCCTTTAATTATCCTTGGTCCCATCACTTCAGTTTAAGTCAATTTAAGACATTGATTTAATGAGGTCACAACTAAATTAACTTGTTTAGGCAATGTGGCAAATAATTATAAACATTGTTTTGATCATTATTTTGTCCATGTACATTGGACAATGCACACACATTTGGACCACAATGACCAAATTTAACACCTAAGTCCAAAGTTTAATTTTTATTTTTATTGCTCTTCTTGCAGTATCTCTCTTAGAAAATTCTTCCACACTCTAAAAATTAGTTATCACTTCCATGTAGATTACTATCAAATATTTATTTTTGATCCAACTTTCTTCTTAGAATTTTAGTCCTTCATCATTTTCTTGTTTTTTTTGTTTGTTTGTTTGTTTGTTTTTGAGAGACTCTCACTCTGTCGCCAGAGTTGGAATGCATGATCTCTGCTCACTGCAACCTCCGCCTCCCAGGTACAAGTGAGTCTTCTTCCTCAGTCTCCTGAGTAGATGGGACTACAGGTGTGTGCCATCATGTTTGGCTAGTTTTTTTTTTTTCGGTCGAGGTGGCATTTTACCATGTTACCAGGCTGATCTTGAACTCCTGATCTCAAGTGATCTGCCCACCTCAGCCTCCTAAAGCACTGGGATTATGGGCATGAGCCATCTCATCTTGAACTGCGTGCAGAATATTTATACTCATATACTCCCAAATTTCCTTAAAATTACAGTTTTATAATCTACTTCCAAACCCTCCCTACCCACCCACTCACCTGGCACCAGATTCCTCTGATATATGCCACAAAACTAACAATGTTCTTGTCATCCTGACTCTGAATCAGAAAGTCATCTTTCACGTGGCTCTCCCTTGCTGTCCAAACCCCAAAATAACAAAAAGTCTAATGATACTTCCTTAAAAATATTTTTTCCATCCCTTTATTTTACTATTATGGTGCTACCACTCCAGTTCAGGCTTTACCTTCCTTTTTATGTAAACCTCATCCCTCACCTTCCAACCTCCAATCTCTCCCTAATACAGTCCTTCTTGCATTCTGCAGAAAGACAAATCTTTGTAAAACATTATTCCTCCTGTTACAAAATGTTCAAACTTTCTACTATCTATAGAATAAATACCCAATTCCTAAATCTGGCATTCAATCTGGCATGCAAATTTGACCACATTTAACCTTTCTTAACACATATATTACTACTTTCAACCAAGCTGGAGAAATGTCTTCATTCTAAATATGCTTTGCTCTTTCCTGCCTGTTCTGTCACATCATCGGCCCATGAAAATGTCTTTTTTTTTCCTCTTTATTCCCAGCTCTACCATCCATAGCCACTCATTTATTCACTAATCAAACGTGTAGTAAGCATTACCAATTTTCATGGTTCTATGTAAATAGAGGTGAATAAGCCATGATCCTGACTTGGTAATCTGGTGAGATAAAAAACACAAAACAACAAATATAAGAATGCTGTTTATAATGGAGGCTTAAACAAAAGGAACAATGCCCACATCAAATCAGCTACTTGGTCAGATTTAATTATATTTTTAAAATTAGTAAATAATGCCTCAAATTTTCCAGTGGGAAGCCCACTTTGCCCACTATGAAGCCATAGTAAGGATGAGGAATATAATTCAGAAAGGGTAAGTAAAGTTGATCTGCCACAGCTAAGAGAAATCAAATGAATTTAAGTGAGTGTAGATTCCAGATCTTCATGATTTGAACGTTTTTAGAGCCCACCTATCATCTGTTTATGGAACAGCCACTGGTTTACAGAGTAGCTTGGCTGCACCATGACTGCTGCTGTTTATGCTCCATTGACCCCTTATTCCCTGATGGAGCCTTACATTAAACAATCTTTCACATATTTGCAAACACTCTCAGGAGTTAGGTTAGGTTAACAGGATACATTATTGATCCAATGAGCGTTTTTCATGCTCCTTTGACCAAGATAGTAATTTCAAAAACAATAATAAATATATGATTGCAGGTATAATAATGGATGTCATAAACCTAAGCAGCATTTGTAATTTAGTTGATGGTGGTGATGTATTATTTTGTTTCATTTTCATCCCTGTGGAAACAAGTTAATAAGATAAAGTGTTTATTTTCTCAATTTGTCACACAAGAGCTTATCTGCTGTCTCCTTATTCTGTGGGAAATCATAATTCTCATTACTTTTCAAGTAAAGTCAGCAACTCTTTTATATTATGCAGAACTAATCAACCAATCAATATTTAGAGAGTAAATGAAATATGTTTGGAATAATGACAAAGGAGAAAATTGGAAACTGAGAAAAGGTAAAAGAGGTGAAGTAGATGCAGAGTAGGAGTAGACATTTTTGCAATGCCCTCCTAGAAGGAACAAAGGAAGCTGTGACAAAGTGGAGTCAATCTTGAAAAAGCCTTGTTTGAATTTGGGAACTGGACAGTGAGACCTGTGTAAGTGAGAGAGTAATGCAGTAGGATCAGATACTTTATGAAGCATCCGAAGTAGTAGGAAGAATACACCACAACCTGTAGGAGGTGAAAGAGGTGGGAGGTGAGGAGAGTGGTTCAAATTCTGTAAATAGGTAGGGACTTTTCTGTCAGTATGCCCAGGTAGAGAAATAAGGTTGCTATGTCTTCCCATCTGAACCAGCTAAGTAATTCTCTCTCTGGAGCCATTATGGGGAGCTCCCACCGACCGTACTGTGTACACAAAGAACTATAAATGTTTAGTCTTTGTCCCCAAGGAATCCACAGCTCAATTAGACAAATTATTCATGTGTATGTGAGGGGAAAAAACACTTTCAGTGTAGCATGGTATTTCTCCCCAGGTTCAATTTCATTTGTGAAAGCTTCAATATACATGAATTTACCCCTGCATAATTTTGGCAACAATTTTATCACCATTTAGATTCATTGAGTATATCTTGACGAGGATAATAAAACATGAATGCAGGAACTGGATATAGAAAATTAAGGTAAAATGGATGGCAGAGGAGCTGACTGTTTTTGCAGTCAAGTCTTAGGAGAGAGGAAGTCAAGAGAATGTAAATGGGTCCTTTAAAAGCACTCTGGTAGTAACTGTGCGAAGGAAGTGTACGCTGAACTTACAACTTACAACCAATAGATCTCACTAGTCACACAAAACAAGCGTGCTCCTCAGGTAGGTCAGTATACTCCAAATTGTTTTACCAGCTGAATATGTAAAAAGATACATAACACATCCTTTAAATTAACATTTCCACAGGAGTGTAAGTTTAACTCACACTGTCTCTAAACTATAACATTTCACTTTTCTGTTACAGAAAATTTGCTCACTGTTGACTCAGCTTTTCTTCCTTCACAGTTTTACCTGTTGGATTACCTGCCTGAAATATTCTTAACAAACACATTTAACCTATCTTTTAAGATTAAATACATCCTACCTCTCTTTGTACACTCTTTCCTGCCACTCTGGAATCAAGTGATTGGACTTTCTACGAGCATCTAGTGCATATTTATGTAATTCATTTGAAAAAACAGTTCACCACCTTTAAGTATGTCTTATGTGGATCGTGAATTATTTACATTTCTATGTTGCCCAACTTTTGTTTGTCTCTCTAACCAGATATTAAGCTCCTTAAGGTGTATATAATTATTTTTACATACTACGCCTTCCCAAATAGTGGCTTGCTCATTGCTTACTTGTTGAGCACAGAAAAATTGCACAAGAATATAAGTAATACCTATTGCATTCCTGGAACATAACCTAGTGATGGTCTATCATTTTTTTAAATAAGCTGTTAAAACAGATTAAGTTTGTATTTTATTTAGATCTTTTTGCATGTTGTCTATATTCATGGTTTTGGTTTCAGGTTATGGTAGACTGGCAGAAAATGGAACTTTGCAATATGTTTCATTTCTATTTTCTAGAAGTTATTTAAATAGTGTTGTCAATTGTTATTAGCCAACTACAGTAAACTCTTTTTTTTTTGCTTCAATTTCACATCACAGTGGAAGCAGAGAAATAGAAGTATCAAGTTCTCAGTTTTGGAGTTCAAAGATCCCAGTCTATATCTAAGACAAGAAATACTGTAACAGGGCATATAAATAAGTATAAGTCTCCCTATCACCATACTCCTGACTCCAAGCTTCGAAAGAGTCTCCTTTCAGGAGAGGGCCTCTCGTTGTCCCTATTTCCTTGTTCTATTTGTATCACCCACTATAGAGATGGAGAGGAGGCAGGCACAGCGGACACTGGGAGCATCTCTAAGAGTCAAGTACCTCACCATTTCCATGTGAACGCCCATAGGCACTTTAGCTCCTAAAGGAGAGGATGATGATGATCCCCCAGGAAATACTGGGGATCTCAGACTAAGAGAGATCTGTGCTGTTTCAGGTCTGGTTGGTCCTGGAAGATGCTGAATGCAAAAGAGTTCCTCAACCCTATACAATACGGAAACCCTGAGCAAAGAAAGCCTCTGTCCAATGTCTAGGAGGGCTGGAGTGATCCAGACTCACACAGGGCCACTTTCCATCTTAAGCAGGCATGATGGAGTAGCCGGTAACGGGATTGCTGGGTCAAATGGTATGTCTGGTTCTAGATCCTTGAGGAATCGCCACACTGTCTTCCACAATGGTTGAACTAATTTACACTCCCACCAATAGTGTAAAAGCATTTCCATTTCTCCACATTCTCTCCAGCATCGTTTCCTGACTTTTTAATGCTCACCATTCTAACTGGAGTGAGATGATATCTCATTGTGTTTTGATTTGCATTTCTCTAATGACCAGTGATGATGAGCTTTTTTTCATGTTTCTTGGTCACATAAATGTCTTCTTTTGAGAAGTATCTGTTCATATCCTATGCCCACTTCTTGATGAAGTTTTTTCCTGTAAATTTGTTTAAGTTCCTTGTAGATTCTGGATATTAGCCCTTTGTCAGATAGACAGATTGCAAATATTTTCTCCCAGTCTGTACGTTGCCCGTTCACATTGATGAGAGTTTCTTTTGCTGTGCAGAAGTTCTTTAGTTTAATTAGATCCCATTTGTCAATTTTGGCTTTTGTTGCCGTTGCTTTTGGTGTTTTGGTCATGAAGCCTTTGCCCATGCCTATGTCCTGAATGGTATTGCCTAGGTTTTCTTCTGGGGGTTTTATGGTTTTAGGTCTTATGTTTAAGTCTTTAATCCATCTTGAGTTAATCTTTGTACAAAGTGTAAGGAAGAGATCTAGTTTCAGTTTTCTGTATATGGCTAGCCAGTTTTCCCAACACCATTTATTAAATAGGGGATCCTTTCCCCATTGCTTGTTTTTGTCAGGTTTGTCAAAGATCAGATAGTTGTAGATGTGTGGCATTATTTCTGAGGACTCTGTTCTGTTCCATTGGTCTATATATCTGTTTTTGTACCAGTACCATGCTGTTTTGGTTACTGTAAACTTGTAGCATAGTTTGAAATCAGGCAGCATGATGCCTCCAACTTTGTTCTTTTTGCTTAGGATTGTCTTCCCTATATAGGCTCTTTTTCGGTTCCATATGAAATTTAAAGTAGTTTTTTTCTAATTCTGTGAAGTAAGTCAATGGTAGCTTGATGGGGTTAGCACTGAATCTATAAATTACTTTAAGCAGTATGGTCATTTTCACGATATTGATTCTTCCTATCCATGAGCATGGAATGTTTTTCCATTTGTTTGTGTCTTCTGTTATTTTCTTGAGTAGTGGTTTGTAGTTCTTCTTGAAGAGGTCCTTCACACCCCTTGTAAGTTGTATTCCTAGGTATTTTATTGTCTTTGTAGCAATTGTGATCCACCCACCTCAGCCTCCCAAAGTTCTGGAATTATAGGCATGAGCCACTGCTCCTGGCCTTTCTCTAGTTCTTTTAATTATGATATCAGGGTGTTGATTTTAGATCTTTCCCAATTTGTCCTGTGGACATTTAGCGCCATACATTTTCCTCTAAGCACTGCTTTAGTTGTATCCCAGAGATTCTGGTACCTTTTGTCTTTGTTCTCATTGGTTTCAAAGAATTTATTTATTTCTGCCTTAATTTCGTTATTTATCAGTTGTCATTCAGGAGCAGGTTGTTCAGTTTCCATGTAGATGTGCAGTTTTTAGTGAGTTTCTTAATCCTGAGTTCTAATTTGATTTCACTGTAGTCTGAGAGACTGTTTGTTATGATTTCCATTATTTTGCATTTGCTGAGGAGTGTTTTACTTCAAATTATGTGGTCAATTCTAGAATAAGTGCAATATAGTGCTGAGAAGAATGTATGTTTGATTGATCTGGGGTGGAGAGTACTGCAGATGTCTATTAGGTCTGCTTGGTCCAGAGCTGAGTTCAAGTTCTGAATATCACTTTCTGTCTCATTGATCTGTCTAATATTGACAGTGGGGAGTTAAAGCCTCCCACTATTATTTTGTGGGAGTCTAAGTCTCTTTGTAAGTCTCTAAGTACTTGCTTTATGAATCTGGGTGCTCCTGTATTAGGTGCATATATATTCAGGACACTTAGCTCTTCTTGTTGCATTGATCCCTTTATCAGAATATAATGCCCTTCTTTTTCTTTTTTGATCTTTGTTGGCTTAAAGTCTGTTTTGTCAGAGAGTAGAATTGCAACCCCTGCTTTTCTTTGCTTTCCATTTGCTTGGCAAATATTCCTCCATCACTTTACTTTGAGCCTATGTGTGTCTTTGCACATGAGATGGGTCTCCTGAATATAGCACAACAATAAAAGTCTTGACTCTTTATCCAATTAGCCAGTCTGTGCTTTTTAATTGGGGCATGTAGCACATTTACATTTAAGGTTAATATTGTTATGTGTTAATTTGATCCTGTCATTACGATACTAGATGGCTATTTTGCCCATTAGTTGATGTTGTTGCTTCATAGTGTCGATGGTCTTTACAATTTGGTTTGTTTTTCGCAGTGGCTGGTACTGGTTTTTCCTTTCCAAGTTTAGTGCTTCCTTTAGAAGCTTTTGTAAGGCAGGCCTGATGGTGACAAAATCTCTCAACAATTGCTTGTCTGTAAAGGATTTTATTTTTCCTTCGCTTATGAAGCTTAGTTTGGCTGGATATGTAATTCTGGGTTGAAAATTCTTTTCTTTAAGAATGTTGAATATTGACCCCCACTCTTTTCTGGCTTCTACGGTTTCTGCTGAGAGATTCGCTGTTAGTCTGATGGACTTCCCTTTGCAGGTAACTCGACCTTTCTCCCTGGCTGCCCTTAACATTCTCTCCTTCATTTCAGCCTTGGTGAATCTGATGAGTATGTGTCTTGAGGTTTCTCTTCTTGAGGAGTATCTTTGTGGTGTTCTCTGCATTTCCTAAATTTGATTGTTCACCTGTCTTGCTATATTGGGGAAGTTCTCCTGGATAATATCCTCAAGTGTGTTTTTCAACTTGGTTCCATTCTCCCAATCACTTTCAGGTACACCAATCAAACATAGGTTTGGTCTTTTCACATAGTCCCATATTTCTTGGAGGTTTTGTTCATTCCTTTTCCTTCTTTTTTCTCTAATCTTGTCTTTACACTTTTTTTTGTTAAGTTGATCTTTAATCTTTGGTATCCTTTCTTCCACTTGATCAATTCGGCTATTGATACTCGTTTATTCTTCACAAAGTTCTTGTGCTGTGTTTCTCAGCCTCATCAGATTATTTATGTTCTTCTCTAAACTGGTTATTCTAGTTATCAATTCCTCTAATTTTCTTTCAAAGTTCTCAGCTTTCTTGCATTGGGTTAGAACATGCTCCTTTAGCTCAGAGGAGTTTGTTATTACCCACCTTCTGAAGCCTTCTTCTGTCAGTTCGTCAAACTCATTCTCCAGTTTTGTTCCCTTGCTGGTGAGGAGTTGTGATTTTTTGGAGGAGAAAAAGAGTTCTGGTTTTTGGAATTTTCAGCTTCTTTGCGCTTGTTTTTCCTCATCTTCATGGGTTTACCTACCTTTGGTCTTTGATGTTGGTGACCTTTGGATGGGGTTTCTGTGTGGATGTTCTTTTTGTTGATGTTGATGCTATTCATTTCTGTTTGTTAGTTTTCCTTCTGAAAGTCAGGCCCCTCTGCTGCAGGCCTGCTGGAGTTTGCTGGAGGTCCAATGGAGACCCTGTTTGCCTGGGTATCACTAGTAGAGGCTGTAGAACAGCAGAGATTGCTGACTGTTCCTTCCTCTGGAAACTTTGTCCCAGAGGGGCACCCATCAGATGATAGTCCACGCTGTCCTATATGAGTTGTCTGTCAACCCCTGCTGGGAAGTGTCTCTTAGTCAGGAGGCATGGGGGTCAGGGACTCACTTGAGGAGGCAGTCTGTCCCGTAGCAGAATTTGAGTGCTCTGCTGAGAGATCTACTGTTCTCTTCAGAGCTGGCATGTAGGAACGTTTAAGTCTGCTGAAGCTGCACCCACTGCCGCCCCTTCCCTCAGGTGCCCTGTACCAGGGAGATGAGAGTTTTATCTATAAGCCTCTAACTGGGGCTGCTGCCTTTCTCTCAGAGATGCCCTGCCCAGAGGGAAGGAATCTAGAGAGGCAGCCTGGTTACAGTCACTTTGCAGAGCTGGGGTGGACTCTACCCAGTTTGAACATCCCAGTGGCTTTGTTTACACTGTGAGGGGAAAACCACCTACTCAAGCTTCAGTAATGGCACACTCCCCTCCTCCCACCAAAATTGAGCATCCCCAAGTGGACTTCAGACTGCTGTGCTGGCAGAGAGAATTTCAAGCCAGTAGATCTTAGCTTGCTGGGCCTCATGGAGGTGAGATCCACTGAGCTAGACCACTTGGATCCCTGGTTGCAGCCCCCTTTCCAGGAGTGAAGGGTTGTGTCTCACTGGCATTACAGGCACTGCTGGGGTATGAAAGAAAACTTCTGCAGCTAGCTCAGTGTCTGCCCAAATGGCCACCCAGATTTGTGCTTAAAACCGGCCCTGGTGGCATAGGCACTGGAGGGAATCTCCTGATCTATGTGTTGCAAAGACTGTGGGAAAAGCATAGTGTCTGGCCTGGAGTGCACCATTCCTCACGGCAGAGTCCCTCACGGCTTCCCCTGGCTAAGGGACAGAGTTCCCCTACCCTTTGTGCTTCCCAGGTGAGGCAATGTCCCACCCTGCTTTGGCTTGCTCTTAGTGGGCTGCACCCACTGTCTAACCCAATGAGATGAGCCAGATACCTCATTTGGAAATGCAGAAATCGCCCTCCTTCTGCATTGATCTCACTGGGAACTGTAAACCAGAGCTCTTCCTATTTTACCATCTTGCCAGTGACTGGTTTGGAAATTTTATAAATGGTATAATGATACAGAAATTATCTGTTCCTTGAAGATTTTTTATAAAGCTGTTTGGGTCTTTTTTGGTCTGGGGGCCATTTTTATTTTTAATAAGTTTTTTCATTTTCTCCCATGACAATTGATATGCTTAGGTTCCCAATTTTTAAAATCAATTTGAACTTTTACATTTTCTTAGAAATTAGAAATATCCATTTTATCAAGATTTACAAATTTAAAACCATCAGGTTACCACTGGTACTATCCTGTAACATTTGTCATTTCATCTGTCTCAGTGGTAGAACTCCTAATTCCTAAGAAGAATTGTCTTCTTCTTAGACACAAAACCCACTAACGCTAATGATAACTGATGAGCTAAAAAAATAATTTCATAATGTTTTAAGAAAGTTTGCAAATTTGTGTTGGGCCACATGCAAAACTATCCTGTGGCCCAAGACAATTTTTCCAATGTGGCCCAGGGAAGCCAAAAGATTGGACATTCCTGCTGTAGAGCCGGAAAACCCAAAAACTACATTCCCCAGATCTCTTTGAGGCAGTGTTCTGGCCACAAATTTGAGTCCAGCTGTTCTTACTGCCTGTTCTAGTCACAGAAATAGAGTTTTTCTGCAAGAGCAAAGCCAAGTCATGGGTAGCAAGGAGGAAGACGCAATACTAGCAGTGGTTTCTTTTGATCTATCTCTGCTTCTTGGGTAAAAATCTCTTATATTATGTTCTTGAACTCAGTTGTTCCAGTGGTAGCCTCCTAAATCTGCATCTTCTTGATTGTGTCACTATAGAAACTGGCAG
The DNA here is from genome assembly GCF_001604975.1 of Cebus imitator. Lineage (NCBI taxonomy): Eukaryota > Metazoa > Chordata > Mammalia > Primates > Cebidae > Cebus > Cebus imitator. Next base: position 5,139,583 of record NW_016107379.1, on the reverse strand, counting down.
TACAGTTTAGCAATGATTTTGGGAGTAAGCCCTGAAGGTATAGCCAAAAGCCTGATTTTCCAGCCCTTCCTACAATGCTGTAAGTACCGAATTTACTGTATTAAATCTATTTTTACTTAAAATGGTTAGATTATATTTCCTGAAGCTAATTGCTAAAATAATTCTCTATTTTCAAATTCATTAATATCTGGTTTATCTTTAATCATTTATTTCCCTGTAGAGTTTTCTATTGTTATTCCTCTCGGTTCTTAGATACAAGATTTAGTTTCCTTTCTCTCCTTCCTTCCTCTACACTCCCTCCCTTCCTCCCTTCCTTTATTTATTTTCTTGTTAAGAGTAAAAGCAATAAACACTGCATTTTTCTCTGAGAACAGCTTTGGCATCAATCCATATTTGGATATGTGGTAATGTTATTGCTAATATCTAAAGAGTATAAAATTACAGGTTTTATTTCCTCTTTTGGACAATAATTATTTGGCAAACTATTATTTCTAAAGGATTAGATCACCCCTATTCCTTTTTTATTTTTGTTACCTTTTGTTTGTCTACTATTTTTGCATTGTGGTCAGAGAATATGACTTTCTGTCTTTTGGAAATTGTCATGTTTTACATAACATAATCAAATTATATAAATTTATAGATGCTCTTGGCACTGAAAATTTCATTTATTCTTTGGAGTGTGCAAATCAACTTTATTTACATTTTGTATGTTTTCAGTTCTTTTTTGCCTACTCAAAATAAATTCTCTCACTTGTATTTCCACTAATTTCTTCTTTTATTCAAACAGATTTTGCTTAATACAATACACATGAAGGTTTGTTAATTTAAATTTTTGTTATGAATTGTCCCTTTTACTTTCTGTAAAATTTGTTGCATGTGACTGGCCTTTCCTTCCATCAGATGCATTTATTTCTTATACCTATTACCCTTTCTTTTTGCTTGCATTTGCCTAGGACATTTACATAATCTATAGACTTATTACATCATTTTGTTATATATATATTTCTTTGCAAACAGCATATGTTAATAGATAAAATTTGCATGCAGATATATTTGTTTTATCTTCTTTCTTTTTTATAATACATTAAGTATATATATTATGCTTTTAATTCTATTCATATAAGCATAATCTCTCAAGGATGTTATGAGTTTTGTTCAAGACCACCACAATAAAGCAAATGTCATAATAAAATGAGACTTCTTTGTTTTTTTGGTTTTTCAGTACATTTAAAAATTGTGTTTACACTACTGTGGTGTACTAAGTGTGAAATAGCATTATGTCTTTAAAAATATACATTCCTTAAATTTAAAAAGATTTTATTCCTAATAAAAAATTACATGAAAAACTCTAATAATCATCTGAGCCTTCAGCGAGTTATAATCTTTTTGCTGATGGAGGGTCTAGCCTTGATATTGATGGCTGCTGACTAGTCAGGGTAGTGGCTGCTGAAGGTTGGGGTGGCTGAGGCAATTTTTTAAAATAAAAAAATGAAATTTACTGCATCTATTGACTCTTTCTTTCACAAAATATTTCTCTGCAGCGTGTGAGGTTATTTGTAACAACTTATCTACAGAACTTCTTTCAAAACTGAAGTCAGTCCTCTCAACTCCTGCTCCTGCTTTCTCAGCTAAGTTTATGGACTATCCTTAACCTTCTGTTGTCATTTAAACAACATTCGCAGCATGTTCACCAGAAGTACATTCCACATCAAGGTTCCAATTTCTTTCCTCATTCACTCGAAGCAATATCTTATCCCTTAAAGTTTTATCATGAGGCCAGGAGCAATGGTTCACACCTGTAATCCCAGCACTTTGGGAAGCCAAAGAAGATGGACCACTTGAACTCAGGAGTTCACGTCCAGCCTGGACCACATGACAAAACCCTGTTTCTAGAAAAAAAATATAAAGACTTGATGGGCATGATGACATGTGCCTATAGTCCCAGCTACTTGAAGGGCTGAGGTGGGAGCATTGCTTGAGCTGGGGAGGTCGAGTCTACAGTGAGCCGTGTTTGTGCCACAGCATTCCAGCCTGGGTCACAAAGCAAGAACCTGTCTCAAAAAAAAAAAAAAAAAAAAAAGAAAGAAAGAAAAAGTTTTATCATTAGGTTGCTGCAATTCAGTCACATCTTCAATTTCACTTTTAATTCTAGCTCTCTTGCTAATTTCACCACATCTGAAGTTACTTCCTTGACTGAAATCTTAAACCTCTCAAAGTTACCCATGAGGGTAGAATCAACTTCTTCTTCCAAACTCCTGTTAATGTTGATATTTTGACCACCCCTTCCTCCAAGAATCATGAATGTTCTTAATGGTATCTAGACTAGAATGGTGATTTCCCGAAGGTTGTCAATTTACTTTGCCCAGATCCATCAGAGGAATCAGTATCTATAACAACTATAGCCTTATAAACAGTATCTTTTATGTAATAAGGCATGAAAGTCAAAATGATTCCTTGATGCATGGACTACAGAATGAATATGTTAGTAGGCATGTAAACAATGTTAATCCCCTGTACTTCTACATCAGAGCTCTTGTGTGACAGGTGCATTGTCAGTGAACAAAAATATTCCGAAAACATTTTTTCCTGAGCAGTAGTTCTCAAGAGTGGGCTTAAAATATTCAGTAGCCTATGCTGTAAAGAGACATGCTATCATCCAGACTTAATTGTTCCATTGATAGAGCACAGGCAGAATAGATTTAGCACAGTTCTAAAGGGCCCTAGAGTTTTTGGAATGGTAAATGAGCATTGACTTACACTTAAAGTCACCAGCTACATTAGCCTATAACAGGAGAGTGAGTCTGTCCTTGGAAACTTTGAAGCCAGCCATTGACTTCTCTTCTATAGCTAGAAAAGTCCTTGAGGACAACTTCTTCCAATAGTTGGCTGTTTTGTCTACATTGAAAATGTGTTGTTTATGTAGTCACCTTCATCAATGATATTAGCTGGATCTTCTGGATAACTCACTGCAGCTTCTACATCAGGACTTGCTGTTTCACCTTGCATTCTTATGTTAGGAAGATGGCTTCTTTCCTTTAACCTAATGAACCAATCTCTGCTAGATTCCAGCTTTTCTTCTGCAGCTTCCTTCCCTCTCTCAGTCTTATAAAATTGAAGAGAGTTAGAGCCTTGATTTGATCTAGGCATTGGCTTAAGGGAATGTTGTAGCTGGTTTGATTTTCTATGAAGACTACTAAAACTGTCTGCATTATCAGTAATATGGCTGTTTCACTTTCTCATCATTCATGTGTTCCCTGGAGAACCGCTGTTAGTTTCCTTCAAAAACTTTTTCTTTTCATTCACAACTGTGCTGACTGTTTGGCACAAGAAGCCTCTCTTTCAGTCCATCTCAACTTTCAACATGCCTTCTTCACTAAACTTAATCATTTTGAGCTTTGGATTTAAAGTGAGAAATGTGGGACTCTTCTTTTCTCTTGAGCACTTAGAGACCATTGTAGGGTTACTAACTGGCCTAATCTCAATATTGTTGTGTATCTGGGCATAGAGAGGCCCAGTAAGAAGAAGATAGATGAAGGAACAGCCAATTGGTTGACAGTCAGAAACCATACAAACATTTATTGATTAAATTCACTATCATCTCTGAACACAGTTCCTGATACCACCAATTAAAATGGTAACATTAAAAATTACTGATCACAGGTCACCATAGCAAACATAATAATAATAAATTTGAAATATTTTGAGAATTACCAAAATATGACATGGAGACATGAAGTAAAAGCATGCTATTGGGAATATGACGCCAATAGGCTTTTAGACTCAGAATTGCCACAAACATTCAATTTACAAACATCCCAATATCTGCAAGGTGAAATAAAGCTAAGAGCGATAAACTGAGGTGTGACTGTAATTAATTTAAGACTTGTATGTAAGAAAAAAAAGTTTTCTGAGACTGATCTATATTTATCATTTAAACAATCGAAACAATTCCCAAAATTCAGAGGGGAGTGCAAGATCTATTCCTAACCTTTTAGCCCAAAAATAACCCTCACTAAACTTTACCATAATTTCACTTCTCTATGTTTAATTATGCAAATAGAATGGTATAAAATGGGATTGGAGGATTTTTATTTTATTTTTATTAATTATGTTCACTTTTGTTTAATGGAATCTCTGTCACCCAACGTGGAGTGCAATGGTGTGATGTTGGCTTACCATAACCTCCACCTCCTGGGTTCAAGCAATTCTCCTGTCTCAGCCTCCCAAGTAGCTGAGATTACAGGTATGCATCACCATGCCTGGCTAATTTAATTATGTTCAATTAAAATCTAATTAATGAAAGAAGAAACTGAAGTAAAGCTGAAAGAATTGGTGTACTTGAAGTAAATGTTTCTTTACCACAAAAAATAAGTTTCTGAAACTTTCCTCTATAGATAAGATAAATATTAAGAGGCTGGGGTCAGGACTTTTTTAAACTGCATGTGTAAATTATGCCAGATCCACAGACTTTTGACTATGGAAGACTGGGAGGTTTGTGCACTTAAAGTTTCTTCCACCAATCTCTCCCAGATTTGTATTACTTATTAAGTTCATAATGTCAAGATTAATAACATTTACATTTTATTTTGCAATCAAAGTTCATGACATGTTTTAGTTGTGATTTTATACTTAAGGGAATTGTATTTATTATCATTCTTTTTCCCTAGTTTCTTTGTTCTTGTATTCTGTGCTTCCATACATCTCTTATTTGATTGAAATCCATTGACATGCTTTTTTTAAAAGTAGCACTTACAGGCAATGTGTCCCCTCAGTTTCTATACCATTGAGAATATGTGTTTTTGTCTTTATAGTTGAAGGATAACTTGTCTAGGGATCAATTTTAAAGTCACATTTTATTTCCCACAGAATGTGGTAGACATTCTTTCAGTTCTCTAGCTTTAAACAATTACTATGGAAAACTCCAGGGAAAATCTGATTCTTTTAAAATAAAGTGCTACTTGCTTTTCTGCATAACATTTTCATAAAATTCTGTCTTTATTCCTTAAATTCCAAATTGCACCAGGACATGTTTTGGTGAACATGATGCTGAATCACTTTTTCTCCTAGACAGAGTTTGCTTTTTTAAATCTGCAAATCTGGTCTTCAATTCCGGAACATATTTTGTAATTTTTTTTTACTATTTATTTAATTGTGTTTGATTTATTTTCTTTCTCAATTTCTATCTCTTCCCCAAATTTATTTTATTTCACTATGCCTATATGAAAGACAGGTATATCTTTTTGTCCATATTAAATTTGATTTTTTTATATCACTGTCATTTTTAAATTTTGTATTGTATGATTTCTTTAGATTGTGTATTCAATCATGTGTTTTTCTTCTATTTATTCTCCCACCATTTTTTAGCTGCTCCATTAATTTTCTGAGCTCTTTTATCTCCATATTTTCCTCTTCTGATGCCTTAAAATTTTTATTGAACTCTTCCTTCTCTTCCTAGAGCTTTTCTTCTAGAAAACACATTATACTAGTTCTTGATCACTCCATAACAACATTATCACTAACTTGGTGGCTTACGACCACACACATTTGTTATCTCACAATTTCTGTGGGTCAGGAGTTCAAGCATCACTTAGCTGGGTCCTCTGCTTTGAGGATCTCACAAGGCTGCAATCAAGGTGTTAGTTGGGGTTGTGGTCTCATCTGAGGCTCAACTGAAGGATCTGCTTGCAAACTCAACATTGTTGCTGGCAGAATTCAGTTCCTGGCAAACTGCTACACTGAAGGCTCAATTTCTTGCTGGTTATTGGCCAGAGGCCACACTCAGCTCCTTGCCCTGTGGCTCTTTTCCTCTGAAACCTGACAGTATGGTAGCTTGCTTCTTTAAAAACAATCAGAGTCTCCTAACAAGATAGGCTACAATCTTATGTGATGTAATCACATGCACAAAATCATCATCCTCTCCTGTTTGCTGTATTCCATTGGTGAAAAACAAATCATAGGCCTTACAGTCAAGGAGAGGAGTTCATGCAAGGGTCTGAGCACCAGGAGGCAAGGGCTATGGGGGGGTAATCTTAGAGTCTGCCCACCACAGTGATGCTGTATGTAATTTCTTGAAGGCTGTGTTAGTTTCCTAGGGCTGCTGTAACAAAGCGGCTGACTTAAAACAACAGAAATTTATTGACTTATAATTCTCAGAGGTAGAATTCTGAAATTAAGGCGTTGACATGGCCATGCTCCCCATGAAAGCTGTAGAGAAAAAACTTCATTGCCTTTTCCTAAGTTTCTGGCAGCTCTTAGAAATCCTTGGTGTTCTGCGGTTTGTAGCTGCCTTCACCCCAATCTTTGCCTCCACTGTGACATGGCCTTTTTTCCTATTTATGTCTCCATATGTCTTCTCCTCTTCTTATAGGATGCCAGTCACTGGATTTAGAGCCCACCTTAATACAGTAGGATTGACCTTCCTAATTGCATTTTCAAAAAATTATTTACTAATAAAGATTACATTCTAAGGTTCTGGGTAAACATAATTAGAAAAGGACACACTATTCAGCCCACTACAGAGATTACAAGGAAGTATTTACTTTAACTCTTAGAATATTTATTAGGTAATTTACCTTGCATTGTACGCTCTTTTTTTGCTGTTTATTTGTGTTCTTTTTTTTCTTTTAAAATATATTCTTACATTCTGTCTTGATTCTTTTCTTTTCGTAGTAATAGAAATTACAGATTCACTCATCCTTTTCCCTTGCCTGTCTCTAACACAGAAGCTGTAACAGCTAACTAGATATTCTCCTTGCCTTCCTTATCACTAGTGTTTGCCCAGAAACATGATGCTTGTCAATGAGTTATTGACAAAAATCTGCTTAGGAGTGAAGAGTGACATGAGATTACTGGTTCGTCTCTTTCGTTCCCCACTCTGCTTTACTTCTAGCAGTCTCCTTGGCTCAGAGGATAGGCCGAAGGCTGTAAAGCTGACCTGCCACCCTGGTTTTCTCTTTAGTTCCACCTCTCCTTTAAACTAGACATTCCACTTCTGAGGCTCCCCCAGGTTCAGATTTTGCAACTCTAATCACAGTCTTTCAGGACTTTTTCTCTTCCTTTGAGAGAAATCTTGGTTCCGCTCAAGATTAGAGAAGGCATGCTTTGTTTCTTGGCAATCTGCCTCTTTCCTCATTTTACTTTATTGCTGTTTCATTTTTTGTAACTTAGGGTTGTATCATTTCCTTGTTTCACTGAAGATAAAGTTGGTTGCTTTTCCTACATTAAAATTTTTTTTGTTTTGTTATTGGTAGGTTTCAAAGGGGAGGATCAAATTTTTTAAAGTATTTTTCTCTTGCCATCTTTAAAAGCCTCTCTTATACTGTCTTTAAGAATTTTAACATAATTATTTAACCTCTACTTCTATAATATTCAGAATTGAAAGTAAAATGTTACATTTTGAATTCTATTTAATAAATTTCACCTCAGTATCCCAAGTAACTGGGGCTACAGGCACGCACCACCATGACAAGCTAGTTTTTGTATTTTTTATAGATACGGGGTTTCACCACGTTGCCCCAGCTGGTCTCAAACTACTAGGCTCAAGCAATCTACCCGCCTCAGCCTCCAAAAATGCTGGGATTACAGGAGCGAGCCACCACGCTTGGCCAAATTCAGTAAACTTTTTTTCTTTTCCAACTTTTCAGTCTTTGCTAACATAACATGGAATCTAGATCCAAAGTGTCATTAGATTAATATTTTATATATATATTTCTTATTAGATTTTTATATGATGGTTGTATTTAGTTTATAAGCAAATTTACAAACATTTTTCCGCTCTCTTTTTTACCAAGTTTCAGTGCTTGCAGTCTGTCATTTCAAACCCTCAATTTTCATTATCTCTTAATTTTGCTTCATATTTCACTTTTTGGAGAAATATTTAAGGCATTTAAAAAATTACATAAAGGTTGTCTCATAGCCTTTGCATATTCGAGAATGCCTTTCTGTTGACCTTTACCTATCATTGACTATATATAGATAAATATACAATTCTGTGGTTAAACTTTTTCAGCCTCAGATCAGTCAGTACAGGCTTTTGGATGCGTTATGTTAACAAATGACCCCCAAATTTCACTCATTACTACTTTAAAGCTTTATTTTCAGTCATGCTACTATTTCCTTGCAGGTTGGCTGCAGCTCTGTACCACATCACCTTCATGGCAGCCCCCAAGCTATCTGAGCATCTAGAATATTGCTGATTGTTCTGGCATAGGGCAAAAAAAGCATAGCAGATGATGTCCTGGCTCTTAAGTATCTGCTAGGAAGTAATGTAGTTATTATTGACACTTGTGTTTAGCAAGTCACATAGTCAAGCTACGTCAACAGGCAGGGGGGTAGAACTATCTCCTATGAATGGGTAGCAAATATTTGTAAACAATAACTTACTCTGTCGCCAGGCTTTAGTGCAGTGGCACGATCTCGGCTCACTGCAACCTCCACCTCAAAGGTTCAAGTGATTTTCCTGCCTCAGCCCCCCAAGTAGCTGGGAATACAGGTGCATGCCACCACAGCCAGCTAATATTTGTATTTTTAGTAGAGGTGATGCGTCACCATGTTGGCCAGGATAGTCTCGATCTCTTGACCTTGTGATTTGCTTACCTTCGCCTCCCAAAGTGCTGGGATTACAGGTGTGAGCCACTGCGCCAGCCCCAGACATTGCTCTTTATGCTGGTATTTCCATTCATAGGAAAGAAGGTTAAATTAAGACTATTACATCTGAGATAGAGAAAATAGGAATAAGAATCAGTTTACGGGAAGATGATAATTGTAGCTTTGGAGAGTTGAGTATAAAGTATCTAGTAAGCAACTGTGTATGAGGCTGAAAGTGCAGGGAAAGGTCCGGGTTGGAAATACTAATTTGTGAAATCAGTGTAAAGAACTGAATTCATGGCCAGGCACAGTGGATTACTTCAGGAGGCCGAGGCAGGTGGATTACCTGAGGTCAGGAGTTTGAAGCCAGCCTGACCAACATGGAGAAACGCTGTCTCTACTAAAAATACAAAAATTAGCCAGGCATGGTGTCACATGCCTGTAATCCAAGCTACTCAGGAGGTTGAGGCAGGAGAATCACTTGAACCTGGGAGGTAAAGGTTGTGGTGAACTGAGATAGTGCCATTGCACTCCAGCCTGGGCAACAAGAGTGAAACTCCATCAAAAAAAAAAAAAAAAAACTGAATTCATTAGAATTACTGAAAGGAGTGGTAGAATAAAGCTGTCACTTTAGAGCACTTTATGTAAGGGGCAGGTAGAGAATTTGAGAGGAACTACGAGTGCTGTCATATAAACGAAGGGACTAGAGAGTATCAGGGAAAGGGAGAATCATAACTGACAAAATGACAGGGACCTTCTAGTATAAGATGGAAGATATTACTTTATGTTGAATTAGGAAAACATTGATGACTTTGGTAAAAGCAGTTTCAACAGAGTAGTAGAGTTGGAAGCCAGTAACAGGTAAATGAAGAATGAATATTAGAGATTTAAGCGAATAAACGAAGTATAAATGGAGCACTCTTTAAAAAACTTCAGAGAAAAAAAAAATGGAGATTGGGAGATTTTCCCCCCATCTGAACAATGAAGAGACTTGGAAATATTTAAAGGACCAAGGATTGTGTGTGTGCATGTGTGTGTCTGTGTGTACTTATATATTGATTCTTATTTTGTACATAGACAGAGGGATATACAAGATAAAATCACTTGGAATTTTTTTTTTTTTTTTTTTGAGATGCAGTCTCACTCTATCGCCCAGGCTGGAGTGCAATGGCACAATCTCGGCTCACTGCAACCTCCACCTCCCAGAGTCAAATGATCCTCCTGCCTCAGCCTCTGAGTAGCTGGGATTACATTCACATGCCACCATGCCTGGCTAATTTTTGTATTTTTAGTAAAGACAGGGCTTCACCATATTGGTCAGGCTGCTTTTGAACTCCTGACCTCGTGGTCCACCCACCTTGGCCTCCCAAAGCGCTGCAATTACAGGTGTGAGCCACCATGCCTGGCATCACTTGGAATTTAATACCAAAATTAATCAACACAGCTATCTTTAAATTGTGTGAAATCCATGCAATTATAGTCAGTATTTCATGTCATGGTATGTGTGTGCCTTATTCTGGGTTCTCCAGAGAAATAGAACATTAGATAGATGATAGATAGATAGGTAGATAGATGGACAGATAGATATTGATTTATCATAACAAATTGGCTTATGTGATTATGGAGGCTTAGAATTCCCAAGATCTGCAGTTGGCAAGCAGGAGACCTAGGAGAGTTGATGATACACTTCCAGTCTGAGTCCAAGTATGAAGCAGGAGAAGATTGACGTTCCAAGTCAAAGACAATCAGGCAGAGAGTAAATTCTGCCTTACTCCACTTTTTTGCTCTATTTGGACCTTGGACAGATTGGATGAGGTCCACTCACACTGGGGAGGGCAATATGCTTTATGTGGTCTACATCCTCACAGACATACCCAGAACAATGTTTAACCAAATACCTGGGTACTTCATGGCCCAGGTTACTTGACACATAAAATTCACCATAGTATGTCATTAAATTCCACTTGGATTTATTTTATTTTTTAAATTAGGCTGGGAGTGGTGGCCCATTCCTGTAATCTCAGCATTTTGGGAGGTCCACGTAGGTGGATCACTTGAGCCCAAAAGTTAGAGACTAGCCTAGACAACATGGCAAAATTGTCTCTACAAAAAAATAAATAAATAAGGAAAATAAATAATACTCTATACATAATATAATTGATTTTATAGAGTCTCACTATGAATTCAGAATGATTTAATTCCTTGACAAGGCAAGTAAAGATAACTCTATTTGTGACTACTTCTATTTAGAAACGTAAGCTACTGCGAAACATTTTTAAATAAAGTAACTGTAGGTTGTATGTTTGGTTATTTTGTTTGTTATTGTGTCCCTCTACCCTATCGCATCTTCTGGAAGTTTCAAAAGCACAACAGTAAAAAAGAAACCTGATTTTTAGGGGCATATTATGGTGGCAGAAATGTCAAGAGATAAGGAAGAGCAAAAGAGGAAACACAAAATATTGCAGTGATAGGGAAGATCTTAAACAGACTAGGTCAATGTTCGACTTCATTCACAGTTCCTCCTCAGTTATGACATTGTCTTGAGGATAGAGTGTCCTCAAATTAGCACACATTCTGATTAGAATAGCAGGGCCCCGCAGGCAATGTTAAAGAAAACAAACATGTTTTCTAGTCTTGTCATAACATATATGAAATAAACAGGTAAAAATTATAAATTAAACGTGCTTGGAATCAACAATAATCCAAAATATTGTATTCATTCCTCAAATGTGTATACTTTGTTTAGTTGCACTACGTATCGATTGCTTGATTCAAAACTCCTCTACTCTGATTTGGCAGAATTTTATAATGTAAAATGGTGGTACCAAAACTGGAACAATAAAGAGCCAAAATACAGTCATTGTCTTCATTGAATTCACAGACATAAGCCACATAATAACATAAAAAAACTACAAAATTGCATTTGTGATTAGTGCTATGAAGGAAGATCGAGTGGTTCTATGAAAAATTTAATGGTGGGATTTGTGATTTAGATAGTTCAGAAGAGATTGGTGAAGTAGATGAAGAATAGAGACAGGAACTCGATTATGCAAAGGCTCTGTGGCAAAGGGAGCATGTCAAGGAGAAGGGACTGAACAGGCTGGAGTAACAGCAGTAGAGAACATGCATTAAATAATGGTTCATGTTGACACTATGGAAAATACAAAAATTTAAATTTTGAGTCATGACCTAATTGTTTCACTCTGCAAATATTTGAATGGTTGCTATGCCAGAAACTAGATTGCCTGTAAGAGATATATTAAAAACTTACTGTCCACCTTTATGGAGGTGGATGTTTGGCTTACTATGCCAAGTCCCATGAGCCACTGAAAATCTGTAAGTGGAAACAATGGATTGGAAGAGATTCAAATGAATGTGGGTAGACCAGATAAAAGGTTATCTCAGCTGAAAATATGAGATGAGGGTAATGCCAGAGAAAATGGGAAGAGGTATTCATATTTGAGAGTTATTTACGAATTAAAATTGACAATACTTTGTAATGGATTTGATGCAGGGAATGAGAGAGATAGAAATGTGATAAACCTTTTAAGGTTTCTGAGTAAACAATACAACAAAACCTCCAGTTAGACAGAAAGCTCAAAATACAGTTCTTGAATAAGTCCAAAGATTATTTATAGTAACTGAGGACAGAAGCAAATTCTTATTAGACTTTAATTCATATGTGTTGATAATAATTTGTGTGTCCCACTAGAGCAGAAGGAGGTACTCCTGTACCTTCTTGTTATAGTTCTTAAGACACTGTAATTCCTGGTTGATAGCTAACTCTCTAGACTGTGAACTCCATAAAGGTGGACAGATTTTTACTGTATCTCTTGCAGGCAATCTAGTTTCTAGCATAACAAGTACCCAAATATTTGCAAAATGACGTAATTAGGTCATGGCTCAAACTTTAAACTTTTTTTTTTCCAAATTATTTTTACTGTAGTTATACAATTTAATTTAATTTAATTTTTTTTTTTTTTTTTTTAAAGAGAGTCTCACTCTGTGGCCCAGGCTGGAGTGCAGTGATGCAATCTTGGCTTGGCTCACTGCAACCTCCACCTCCTGGGTTCAAGTGATTCTCCTGCTTCAGCCTCCCAAGTAGCTAGAGTAGCTGGAATTATAGTTGCCTGCCACCACATCCAGCTAATTTTTGTATTTTTAGCAGAGACAGGTTTTCGCCATGTTGGCCAGCCTGGTCTCAAACTCCTGACTCAAGTGATCCGCTTGCTTCAGCCTTCAAAAATGCTGAGATTACAGGTGTGAGCCACCACGCCCAGGCTTAAATAAGTTTTTATGTAAAATTTTTCTAGATTCAAAATTTTCAGTTAATAACTTTCTTTCCTTGTTTACGTTTAAGCCCTATAATTGCTGCATTACTGATTGTGGTCAGATTTAACTGTTTGAATAATGATAACCACCACCACCACATGCTAGTTGTGATGATTAATTTTAGGTATTGACTTGACTGGATTAATGAATATGTAGGGAAGCGATAAAGCATGAATTTGGGGTGTTCTATGAGGGTATTTCTAAAGGAGATTGGAGTGTGAGTCTGAGTGGACTAAGAGGGGAAGACTCACCCTCAATGTGGGTTGGCACCATCCAATCAGCTGGAGGCCCAGATAGAAAAAAACAGAGGAAAGGTGAATTGGTCTATCTCTTCTGAAGCTGGGATACACTCTTCTGTCCTTAGTCATCCGAATGCCAGGTTCTCTAGCCTTTGGATCCAGGACTTACACTTTGGATCACCAGGCTCTCCAGTCTTTGGATCCCAGGTCCCCTCTGAGTTCTCAGGCCAGCATACTTAGAATGAGCCACCTTACTGACACCCGAGGGTCTCTTGCTTGCAGACGGCCTGTAGTAGGACTTCTCAGCCTTCATAATTGCATGAAACAATTCCCCTAATAAATCCCATCTCCTGTTTCTATATATTCTATTGATTTGGTCTCTCTGGAGAACCCCAACTAATATAGTGGTGTAGGATATAGTCCTAAGTGTCCATCTAGGAGACTGAGCAATTTTGTATCACCCAGCATAGTGCTTTTTAGAATGCTTTAAAGACTTATGGAATAAATTAGCAGAGGCCTCTGGCTACAGATGTGTAAAGAAACAACACATTTTTGATTCTAGTCAGCAGATGGCAGTGTTTTACTTTATTTAGTTAACTGAGGTTTGTTTCCTGAGTCTTGCAACGCTTTTAACTTAATCCATGAAATAACACAGTATTTTTGAGTTAACTTTATACTTTTCGAACCATAAATAAGTGTTCTAGGATAGGGGTTGTTTTAGGTTTCAAAAAATTACACATTTTTTAGCCAACTTGAGCTTTCTTAAACTCCTTAAATTTGCTTTTTACCTTGCTAATTGCAAACAATTGTTCTCTTTTGAAAACAGGAAAACCCTGTTTATTTTATTTTATTCCTTGGCTTTATTTCTAAGAAAGGTCAACGCTGAACATTAATTCTGGAAATTAAGTTTAAGTGATGTTTAACTGAACATGGTACAGTTAAAAGTTTCTTTGGTTGAGTTTCTCTCCTCTGAGATGAACCCTGAAGTTATGGGACTTGATTCTGAGTCAGGAGACTTGGATTTCATTGAAATTGCTACAAAGCTTTGACGAGATGATCTATAGTGAGTCATTTGAATAATTTTTCACCAGAATTTTTAATGAGTGAAGTATGTTTGATGTGTATACTACTATACAGTTGACCCTTGAACAATGCCAGAGTTAGGAGGGCTGATGCCCTCCCTGGCCTCTGCGCAGTTGAAAATCTGTGAGTAATATTTGAATTCCCAAAAACTTAACTACTAATAGTCTACTGTTGACCAGAAGCCTTACTGATAACATAAAGTCAATTCACATATATTTTGTGTAAGTATTAGATAGCTATCCTTACAATAAAGTAAGCCAAAGAAAATAAAATGCTATTGAGAAAATCATAAAGAAGAGAATGTGTATTTATTACTCATTAAGTAGAGGAGGATCATCATAAGGGTTTTCATCCACATCATCTTCAGGTTGAATAAGCTGAGAAGGGGGAAGAAGAGAAGGAGTTGGTTTTGATGTCTCATGGGTGGCTGAGGTAGCAGAAATTAACATAGAAATGGACTTGCACAGTTTAAACCTGTGTTGTTCAAGGGTCAGGTGTATTTATGGTGTAAAAACATTGTAAGGATGCTGGTTTTAAAAGTCTGAATGCTCCATAGAGAAACATAAAGATTGAAAATGAAGAAGCCCTTCAACTTTAAGTAAAAATAAAATTTATTAATAATAAAAGTCTTCAAAAACCCCTCTGTCTCTATTATAATGCTGATAATTATGATGAACAAGGGCAAAACATGATACTATTCTGTTTCCTCCTGTGAGCCTATTGCTCTTTAACGTTTAAAGAAGTTTTATTACATATTGCTTACTTAAGTATGAAAAGAAACAATACATCGAGCTACACATATGCCCCTTCCCAAAACAAAACAAACTCTCCAGTACCTCTTTTGAATGTATTTATAAGAAAACAACAGAAAAAGTCTCTAATTGGAACTTTCTAAAAGCATTTCTCCCCAATTACAGTGCAGTAATGACTATAAATGGCACTGTCTCAGGGACAGCTCATCAGTTAATTATAAGTATTTCTCTAAATTGATGAGTGAAGAATGATACTAAATTTCAATCAGTTCAGATAACTACGGCTTGTCATTATTCACTTGATATTTTAGACAGTCTACCTAAAAAGGAAGATGCAGAACAGAAATATTATCTTTTCTAAAGAATGGAGATTACGAGAACATTTACCTAAGACTATGTTCTTGCCTGGGAATATGGTTTCTATAGACATTCAATTCCCATAATCCCCAAAGACTTTCATTGGCTTGCCCAGTTTCTTTTCCATCTGGTCCTTTCAAACCAGGAAAAACAATATGATAATTCTATTGTTGTGTCTAGTAGCCTGGAAAAATGGAAATATATAGTTAATGTATGTAATATAGTAATTCAGTAATTTTTAAATGTCAATTAACACTTCCATTCCCTTTGATTTTTGTGTCTCAGCATCATTTAGCACTCTATGTTCTGAAATAAACATCTTAAAATTCTATAATTTACATATGCTCATATCTGGGATAATTCTACCTGACCAAGTTTAAATTATTTCTTGTGTAGTTTTAAAAGCAAACATAAAGGAAATAATTGTTTAAATAGCAAATTCTCTTACTTTTAGATATTTTTCATGAACCTTTTATCTCCAGTTTCCTTCATGTAAAATTATGCTTTGCTCATGCATGTTCATAGAATTTTCAATCATGCTAAAAGCAAATATGGCTTCTGTTTGCTTATTGTCACAGATAGCCTCTTGGTTATTATTCTCCACAATCACCTTATTCATGAATTGTAAGTTGGAGACCAGCCTCCCAGTGCAGAACTGTTTAGAAATAGCCCTTCATGCTTGCTCCTCTATTCCCAGAGGAGTTTGCTGCACATGCCTAGATCTCTTTCCATCTGGCCTCTGCACAAAGGGTTTATCCCACTTTAACACAATTCTTTGTTTTATAGAGGACCTTGACTTTATCTGAGAGTGAATACATAAGAAACAATAATCATGTTGCAGGAAAACCTGATTTGAACATTTTTTTTTCATACTTGATTCCTAAGATGACAGTGAAACTACACTTAGCCGGCGACAAAGACTAAAGGTAAGGGTGTAATGATGACAGAGCTGTAAAAAAGTAAATGTGAAGGGTCTGATTTTTCCATTATTACCGTACCTATGTTTATGTAGCTTCAGTAAAAAAGAAAAAAAAAAAACTTGGTATATTTATTTTTACATCTGTCACTGAAAAACCTTTGTGAGATTTTCAATTTGTAAGACATTAATAAGAAAACTGCTGCATTTGCATACCGATAGATTTGTGAACTTTATTGCAATTATTTAAAAGAAAAATATTTATAATTATAGGATTAAGACATTTTAAAATGCAACTCTTCTTCCCTTAGTGTAAATAAAATCACAATGACAGGAGTCCTGAAGCCTCAAATGGAAAATCTTCCTTTAAAAATGTATGGTGGTCTTAATGTTTAAAAGAAGTCAGCCTATTTTCTCAGTCTATATTCATGTTATCTAACGTTCTTTTTTCTCCAATTATTATATAGTTTTATAAGTGAATATTTCAGAGTCAAGAATTTTGTGGTATTTTTTCTAGAAATATACTGGAAGAACACAAATTCTAAATAAAGAATAAACACCAAAAGGCCAAAAGGAAAGAACGACAAAGTACATGCACGTGCACACACACACCCCCATATAGGTGCTTTGTTTTTAATAATTTGTTTCAAAATGTATTGTACAATGCTGTCTCAAATACTTTATTTGGGTTTAAAAGAGTTGTAGATGTTGACATAGGTTTGTTGATTTCAAATGGAAAAATTACTGGCATTGAAAGATGGCAACTGAAATCTTGAACCTAATCGGGTTAATTAAGGTTACTTTGTGAAGATTAAAGAAAAATATTAGAATTCAGCTCCCCACCCCCAACAAAGGATACTAGTATTTTTACTAAAATATATTTTTAGGTTTGTTTTGGCATATTCTTTTCGAGGAGATTTGAAACTCTTAAATTTTTATAATGACAAAATCTTGTATTTGAACTTTTAAAACATTACTCATTTTGAAGTAAAATCTAAAACTACATTTAAAAACATTTCTGTCCACATTTGGTCTGTTGAAGGGACTAACCTTTGAACACACTAGTGTTATTTTGAAAGGGCAAAGTGCTTTTTTAAAAATTTTAAATAGCTAGTGCTCCACAAGGAAAAACTGTGACCCTCCCCCACAGTGCTCACATATGTCATCTGCATTTGTTAGCAGTGTTACCTACAAGTTTGTTACCTTGGAATAATTACAATCCAATTGGCGAGTAAATCATTACAAACCGGTCCATTTCCACTTGGCCTCTGCACGAAGGGTTTATCCCACTTAAAGCAAAATCGACAAAAAGAAGAAAACAGCATATCCAACTTGCTTTATCTTTATAGAGGAAATCCTGAAACTTCCGTTGATTGCAGTGCTAGGAAAAACAAGTTTGTCCTCAGGGCAATGTTATGGCCACTTCCCCACTCTAACCCTGTTGTTTAAGGGAGTCCACTCCTAACTGCTGACTCAGTTTGTCTTCACTGCCAGAAGTGAAGCGTGACCCAAATTGTCTACTGGGTTGAGTAGGAACAAACGAGCAAACTGCTGATCACTTAGCAGTTCTAGGTTTACTAAAGGATACTTATTTGGTCTAAATACTGTTTGTTGGGACTGCAAAGGTATAAATAATGCCCCTCCCAGGAAGAAAAGGGAAAACCTAAAATCTTAGGCAACCGATTGAAGGTCACTGACAGAAAGCACCTCTGGAGACCAAGCTCCTCAACTGCGGTCCCATCATGGACCAGAGCCACACAGGTGACCGTGCAGGAGTTTCGAGGCTGCGTAGTAAAATAGCTGGCGTGGGCAGTTCTTTTATACTCCAGCTAGAGTAAAACTAACGCAGCTTTGCGTTTCCCCATCGCCTTTGACAGCATCCAGCAAAAGGGTGTAGGGTTAAGGATAGCTGAAGAAACCAGGTGTCCTTTCTCAGCTGAGTCCTTTGAGAAACTGGGACTGAGGAGGGTGAGCAGCGCGGAGAGGGACAGGGGTGGGGGTGGGAGAGGGGAGCAGGGCGCGGGGCGGTGAAGGGGCGCGTCTGGAAGGCGGTGGGGAGAGGGGCTGAGGGCTTGAAGTCCAGCTGGGAGCATCCAGAGGCGCTGCCTGAAGACGAGGGCGAAGGCAGCCGCTGAGAGTGAGGGGTAAGCGGGAAGCCAAGGGAAGGGAAGGAAGTAAGGAAAGAGGAAGGAAAGGCAGGAGGGGGGAGAGGCAGAGCCGCTGCAATTTCTGCGGCCGGCTCAGTAGGAGGAGCAGGAGGGGAAAGAGGAGGATCCAGAGTCAGTCAGTCAGGCAGCCAGCGGGAGGTGGAGAAAGCAGGAGGAGGAGGAGGAGGAGGATTAAAGATGGCCACCAACAGCTGCGGGAAACGGCAACAACCCCTCACTTCCCAGGATGGTCCCTGCGGGTCGGCCCGGCCTTGATGGAGAGAAGCAGCCTGAAGAGCGCCGAGGCTGAGGCGGCGGCGGCGGCGGGGACCCAGCGAGGACGAGGACCCTGCGGAACAAGGACGGGGGCAGGAGAAGGGAAAGGCGGCGGCGTCGCTGCCCCAGCCGCCTAGCACCGCTGCCTGGCCCGGCGGACCGGTTCCCGCATCTCGCGGCCGCAGAATCGAAGCCGGGCCCCGGCCCCCGGCCAGCGCCGCGGGGCTCCCGGGCCCCACCGTGGACGCCGCTCTGGTCGCCCCTTTTCCGTAAACCGCGCGTTCCCGGCGCGGAGCCCCGGCCCGCCGCGGTCCCGGATCCCGGGCCCGGCCCGCCCGCGCCCTCCGCCGGCCCTCAGGTGAGTGCCCCCGCCGTCCTCCCCGCCCCCCGTGCTCTCGGAGAGGCTGCGCTGCCTCGGCCCGGCGCGCCTGGCCGCTTTGTTTGTGCGGGGCGGAGGCGCTGCCCACTGGCGGCCCTGCGCCCGCTCCCCCTAGGGACAGGCCGCGGCCCAGCTGCTGTCCTCCCTAGGGTCCGCCTTGGCCGGGAGCCGCGGCAGCCGCCAGGGTTGGCGGCCTGGCCGAGTTCTCCGCTGCGGCCTGGGGAGGGCGCCGTGGCGGTCGGGTCGGGGTCGGGGTCGGGGTCACGGACTGCAGGCGGAGGGGAGCCGAACCGGGATATTTCGGGAGATGGGGGAGGAGAAGGCTGGACGTTACCTCTAGGAAGCAGTGGGGGCGTAACCTGGCGGCCCTGGCGCCCAGGGGTAGGGGATCAGGCACTGTCCCCCAAGCCCGTTGCATCCCGCGGAGTCTCGGCTCCCGGAGCCCCCCGCACCTGGGCGCAGCCGAGCGCGGCCTCCATCCCTCCGGCGCTGTCTCCAGGGCTGCGGGCCTCTCCCACTACGCCCTATGCTGGAAGCCCTTAGATTATGGAAGCAACCAGAGATGCTCCAGTTCTCTTGTGCTGGGGATGTGGTGGCATCGCAAACATTCACAGTTACGGCGGGATTTATAAAGCAGACGTGACCTTTCTGACCAAAGGCCTTCTGGCTAGTGTTGGGAGCCTCAGGTGCAGCGTTTCATTGGTTTTTACCATATAATTCTGAAATCTGCAATATCAGATCTTCCTTTCACAGAAATAATGTGATAAAACCAGATTGAAAGGGTGTTTATATGTGAACCCTTGCATGGACTTCCAGTACCTTAAAATTGGCTGTTTTCTGTGGGAAAATGGTGCTCATGCATACGAAAAACTATTTTTGTTCAGTAATGGTTGCCAACTGGTTTACTATGTAGTTCGAAAACCAAACAATTCAAAAGGAAAAACAAAACCCTATTCTTTGGGCTTTTTGAAATAGTGGCATATTTCCAGGTTGGTATTTGGTAGCAGGTTGAGAACAATTAGTTTTCACTATTAGGCGACATAACAAACAACATAAAACAGAACCAAGGACACGCTAATTTATAGAAAACCAGATGTTGTATTAGTGCATAAATCTAATAAAAAGTAAATCCCACTTTAAAAAGAAAAATAAAACTTTTATCATGAGACTCAAATATAGGAATTAGATTGGTGTGTTTTTATGTTTAAAAATATATATTACATTAGAATTGAGAACTCTTCCTACGATATTTGAGCATTAGTGGAGTATGTTAACACTTTGAACCATTCTGTCTCAAGCTGCTAGAAAGATAGGTTTCTACTACCAGTTTCTTTCCATAAGTTACAATGCGTTCATCTGAATTATGTGCATGCTTTTGGTGGGTCACAGTGGGTCATGCCTGTCATCCAAGCACTTTGGGAGGCCAAGGCTGGAGGATCACTTGAGGCCAAGATTTAGAGACCAGCCTGGGCAACAGAGAGACCCCTGACTCTACCAAAAAAAATTTTTTTAAAGAAAAATATACTTCTAACTTAAAGTTTATATCACCTCCAAAAAGGAGGTATAAATTAGAAAACACGATGTTCTACTCTTGCAAAATCTGTTTTTTAAAAATAAATGACAATATAATATTTCAGTATTAGCTGGATTCTCTACTTTGAAGAGATTCTTAAATTCCACTGCTGAACTTTGAATTTTAAAAGTTTACATCAGGTGTTCCTAATTTCTCTCTCTCTCTCTCTCTCTCTCTTTCTCTTTTTTTCTTTTCAAGATAGTCTTGACCTGTTGCCCAGGCTGGGGTGTAGTGGCATGATCACAGTTCACTGCAGCCTTGAACTTCTGGACCCAAGTGATCCTTCCTCCGCAGCCTCGAAGTAGTTAGGACTACATGTGCATGCTACCATGCCTGGCTAATTTTTGTAGAGATGAGGGTCTCCCTGTGTTGCCCAGGCTGATCTTGAACTCCAGGCCTCAGGCGATACTCCTGCCTTAGATACCCTAAGTGCTGGGATTACAGGTGTGAGCCACCATGACCTGCTTCTTTGTTAATTTCATGCATATGCTTCTGAGGGTCCTTGGCTCCCCAGAAAGCGTAAGCACAGTATAGCATATATTTGCATTTTTTCTAAATAAAGAGTCTGTGTGGTGATCGCATTCTCAAAAGGATCTGGCTCTGTAAAAGATGATGAACTTCAGATGTAAAATTAAATTATAAATATTCCATATTTGGAAAGGTAAAATTCTTAAGATTATATTTGATGAATTATGTTCTTCATTTCTCATTATGCCCAAGAAATGTTTGTGATTAAGAGTTTAGCACATAAACATTGTTTCTAATACATTCTTATTCAAACCAAATGAAAATATTAATCCCATTTTACAGATGGGAAATAGAACAAGTTGTTTTAAAGTCATACAAACACTGGTGGGCCAACATGTGAACCCAGATTGTATGAAGTCAGAGCCAGCATTCATAACCAGGTTACGCTAGACTTAGATCAGTGATACCATTCAATTGATGTTAAAATAAGTAATTGATGTTTTAGTAAGAATTGCAAAGTGTATCTTAGATTATCATAGCATACAATATAATGAGATTTTGGATCCCTGAACTCCCAGTATGAAGAGATCTTAATGATACTAACTTCTGTTAATGACACTAGTCTGAAATCACACCCGACGTAGGGTCATTTATACAGCATCCTTGGCAGGATTGTCCACCTCTGATTTTTAGAATTTCCTATGATTGCAATTTTCCCCACTTCTTTTTTTTTTTCCTTGATTTTCTTTTTTTTTCTTTTGAGACTTGGTCCTTTCTATGTCGCCGCAGCTGGAGTTGAGTGGCGTGATCTGCGCTCACTGTAACCTCTGCCTTCCGGGTTCAAGTGCCTCAGCCGCACCAGGAGCTGGGACTATAGACATTTGCCACCACGCCTGGCTAATTTTTGTATTTTTAGTGGAGTCAGGATTTTACCCTGTTGGCCAAGCTCAGCTCAAACTTCTGAGCTCAAGTGATCCGCCTGCCTCAGTCCCCCAAAATGCTTGGATTACAGGTGTGAGCCACCGCGACGGCCTTTTTTTTATTGTTGTTGACATTTTTAATCTTTATTTCTATTTATGTTGAGTCAAAATCTGCCTTCCTGATATTTACACTGATAAATCCAATTCCCCCTTTGAGTGTGTAATGTATTTATTATCCATGAAATAATTAAGAAATAAATGGCTCTTTAATTTTTTTGTTAATTGAAGCATAATTTAAATATAGTAACTTTTAACAGATCTCTATAATGGGGTAGCCTCCACCACAATCAAGACATAGAAAAAGATGTTTCCATTACTCTAAAAAGTTCACTCATGCTTCTAATCATGAGCTCCCTCTATACATCCAATCCCCTGAAAACCATTCATTGTTGCTCTTAAAGCTTTATCTCTTTTAGCATATGTAAATGGAATTATACATTATGTAGCCTTTTGTGTTTCCTTTCACTTAGCATAATGCTTGGTATTTATTAAGTTGGTACATCTATCAGTTGTTTGTTCAGTGATGTGCTGGGAAATGTTTTAACAACATGCTCTTCAGAAAACAAAAGAATCTCCGATTTGTAGCATTTCCTAATCATTGCAGTGTAAACACTCTCACTATGGCTTATATTAAGCTACCAGTTCACAGAATTCCTGAAAATTTAGCAATGGGCTCCCATGAGCTGGTACCAGCCAGCTCCAGCACAGTTCCTTTTTTTGTTGAGTAGCATTGCTTTATATCAAGTAACACAATTTGTTCATCCATCCATAAACTGATGGACATTTGAGTCGTTTCTAGTTTTGGTCAAATATGAATAAAGCTGCTGTAACATTTGCATACAGGTCTATATGACGGACAAAAATTTTCAGTTTTCTTGAGTTAATACCTAGGAGTAGGATTTTTTTTTGTTCCTATATGTGTATATTTATTAATATCAGTAAACTTTTTATCAAACTGCTGAATTGTTTTCCTAAATGGTGATATCATTTTACGTTCCTGTCGTTCAAGTTGCTTTACATGTTTGTCAGCACTTGGTATTGTCAATTATTAAAACTTTGGCCACTTATTATATGTGTAGTGGTCTCCTTTAAATCTTTTGACTCTTATTTTCAGTAGTGTTTAGACTCAACATAGAAAGTTTATGATAGATGTTTCTAAAAAATAATTTTCTTTGGCTTGGGCATCAGTTATGAAGACTGCAACCTTTAAAGGCTATTTCTTGAGTTCTTGCTGTGCACTTCCACGTTGGTAAAATTACTTTTTGTAAAAGAATCATCATTAGGGAATTATTCTAATACTTAGCTGTTAATAATTTTAAAAATAAACCTTTTTAAACAGGTGAAGCTTTGTTTAAAAAATTGGAATTAAAAATTTATCATAAAGCTTTTTATTTATTTATTTATTACAATTTTTATTTGGACTTAAAGGTAAAAAAATATTCTTTGTGGCTCCCTGTATGCCAATACTTTGCTTTGATGGGATTTCACCAATTTCTATAAACTCATTGAATTGTTTTTTATTTTAAAATCTTGAGGACTGTCAAGTTAGTTATTACTCTTTCTGAAACCACAGTATCAAAATCTTATCTTTGAAATTTCATGTAGTTTTAGTGTGGACAAAGGATTAAATTACACATACCTCATATCAACATGTGATTTTCCCATCCAAGTACTAACCAGGCCCGACCCTGTTTTGTTTCCGAGATCAGAGAAGATTGGGCGCGTTCAGGGTGGTATGGCCATAGACGTAATTTTCAATAGTAAAATACTGGGTTGCCCTATGGGAATAAGATATCATTGATTCAAAAGATGATATGAAATAAAACCCTTAGAAGAGTAACCTGCGAGGTGCACTGGCTCCTGTCGGTAATCCCAGCACTCTGGGAAGCCGAGGCTGGTAGACTGCTTCAGTTTAGGAATTTGAGACCAGCCTGGGCAACATAGTGAGACCCCCATCTCTTTTTTTTTTTTTTTCCCAAGTCCATTTTCTGTTGCTGTTTTAATTTTTTTTTTTTTTTTTTTGATAGAGACGGGGTTTCACCATGTTGGCCAGGATGGTCTCAATCTCCTGACCTCGTGATCCACCTGCCTCGGCCTCCCAAAGTGCTGGGATTACAGGCATGAGCCACTGAAGAAAGAAGATTAATCTTGTAAAATAAATAGTCATGTTAGATTGTAAATAAGAATAGCTATATTCCCAGTTTGAGTACCCTGTAATAATGAAAGATATTTGTTTAAACATCTCAACAGTTCTCACAAAAAATTTGTTCAGTCATTGATTCATACGTTTATTCTTTCATATGCATACACAAATATCTTGTGCATATAGGAATTGAAGGGTCTTATCATGATAAAGCTTACAGTTGAACAGGGTATCACATATGTGAGGTGTGGATGCTGTAGGTAGGTACATATGGTGTGGAGGTGGGGTGGGCATGGAACTCAGACTTCAAAGTTTGGCAGGACTTCCGGGAGGAAGCATTGTCTTCATTGAGAAATCTGGAGGTTGAGTAGTTAGGGGAAGTGGTTGTGTAGTATTAATAAAAAGTGCAGTTATCCAGTGATGAGAGAAAATGTGAATAGTAAATATATAAGGAATATAGTTTTCAAATAACAGGCTTCTAAAGCCTACATTTCTTGCCCCTGCCTAATGTGAGTTGTAATTAGGAAGGCTAATGGGAAGTAAAACTAGGGTAAAAACCAAGAAAGCAAACATTTACTATATTATTGAGTTTTTTTTTTTTGTAGTTTGCTTATTTCTAACATTCATAGACTGAAATAATTTGATCATATTATCTTTGAACTCATACCCAGATCTTGTAAAAAGGAGTAATATAGACAAGATTACAGTATTACTTTTTAACATTTAGGCTAATTCTCATCCAATACTGTAATTTATGTTTCTAATTAAGTGTATTTGATTTTTATTGCTGCCATGAAGTTTATCAAGTTTTGTTTGTGTGACAAGCATTAATAACATCTGAACCACTGATTTTATGCTGGGATATGTGCAACTGCTAGTTTTGACATATCTGCTGAGATATTACACAGGCATATCAAGCTCAGCATGGCCCAAATGTAACTTCTAATCTTTCTCCCAAAATGTATTTTCTTCTCCCATCTTCTCAGCTTGAGTGAATGCTGTTAGCACCTGTTCTATCGCTAGAACGTGATTGGCAGTCATCATCCACTCCTCAGTCTTCCTCATGTTTCACATTTAATTAAGCATCAGGTCCAGTTGTTTTTATCTTCTAGATGTATGTCCTTTTCAACCCCCATCTGCCAGAAGACAATTTTGGGGACAGTATTTCCCTGCTGAAGTATTAGAGTGCTCTTTTAAATATTCTTATCTTCAGCCTCATGTCTTCTCATAGATTACCCTCACATTCTTTACAAAATGAATTGTTTTTTCTTTGTTTTAATTTTTAAAATAAGAAATTGTGGTCTTTCCAGTAGACCTTTTTTTTTGTCTGCTTAAAATCCTTGAATAGATCTTAAGTCATTACCAAAGAGCCACTAATACATGGGATTGTAGTCTATATTAAATCTCAGTGACCTGGCTTCAGCGTCTCCAGCCTCATCTATGACAGCCATTCATTTGTTCATTTTTTTGAAAAAAGACTTGAGCGTCTGTGTCTGCTGTCTGTTAGGCACAGTGCTAGGCGATAGAGCTATATCAAAGAGCTTAAACTCTAGAGGAAAGGGGGATAGATAACAAGTATTATTATTGTCAATTGTACTGTCAGTAACTGTCAGTTATTATGGTATATGATGTAGTATATACTATATTATATTATGATAGTATAACTGTCAGTGACATACAGCCACTGGGGTGCTAAAGTATGGGTGTGATTGTAATTTAAAGAGGTCTGGATCAGAAGTCCTCTCTGTAAAGGGACATTTGAAGAGATTTGAGGTAATCCAGGGAGTGAGAATTGTAGGACTGAGAGGAGAGCAAGTGCTGAGGCTCTGAAGCAGGAGGGTGCTTGACGCATTCACAGAACAATAAGGGGTTGGCTGGAAGGAGGTGAACAATGAGGTCAGGGTGGTGGAGGTGTCATTAGTCTGGCTTGGCCAGTGTTAGGACTTTGACTTCTGAGCTCAGTGTGTTTGAGCCTAGATTGCATCCTCTGCATGACAGAGATGCATTCCTGTCTCCTACTTGAAGCTTTTGAAGTATGCCACACTCTCCTGCTCCTGAGGCTTTCCTTCTACCTGGAATAGCGCTTATGGTCATTCCCTTAGCACTCTTGGTTGTACTCCTATTATAAAACTTAGTAGCTGGTTTATTTGTTTGTCTCTCCTCTGCAGGCTGAGGTCTTAGATGGTAGGAACTGGAAGTTAAAAAAAAAAACTTCTGAATTTATATTTCATTGAATTAATATCTGTTGAATTATAGAATTGCTTAAAAATAGGATTAATCATTGGAAACTGGGTAGGAGATGCCACCCACATTGCATAGCAACTGCTAGCTCATGTGGACATGGAATCTGTGTTGCTGACCATTGTGCATTTAGTGCTGGGGCAATGAGCTCTACACAGTAGGTGTTCAGTAAATACTCTGTGAATAATTGAGTGTACGTTCCTGTGCCAGCCTCTGCTTTTTCCACTGCTTCCCTGAAACCCGTGGGTTAAGTGAACTTAAAATCCCTTAATGTTTCCTGATAGCCTTATCTTTCCACTAATCTTATGCGCAAGAAATGCCAAATACTTAGGGATGCATTCTTTCACTATGAATAAATGTAATAATAAAATACAGTAGCAAAGAAATGTGGAAATAATTTATCTCCAAGTTAAATAAATAAGGTTCATTGCAGAATGTTTTGGCTCATTCACACTTCTGCTTTTCTTTCTATGGTTAGAATTTTTTCTTCAGGTTAATTTATTACTTGGCCCTCAAATCTTTAATAACACTAATAGATCTAGAATATCAGTCTATAAACAACTGAAACATGAGTCCTTCAGAATGTGAAAAGCCCAGCACCAGAAATAAGTTAATGATATTTTTTCATGTGTTTCATTTGATTGAACAAGGAATACTAGTTGAATTATTTACCTGACTGCACTGGTGTAGGGCTTTGGGAGTTTTGAGTCTAGAAGTATCAGGCCTTACCACAGACCATTCAGGGACCCCTGGAACTGTGACTGTTAACTCCTAATTCCCCAGTTCTTGTCTCAGGCTTCCATGTCCTGTCTGACCCTATTACCTTCACATTTTTGAGCATTCAGGGGAAAAACATTGAGATATCTTAAGTACTGTATCTGCAGAAGATAAGACTTGAGACAAAACATTAAAGCAATGCCTGTTAGTGATATGAGTCACTTACCCCTCACTTTTGTTTAACCAAAAATTGTGTCCAATAGATTGTGTATAATATAAATAAAATATGACATTATTGATCTTCCATAGTATTATAGTCCATTGTAAATTGTCTAATAATGATATGCCTTGTAGTTTTTTTTGGTATATGAAATACTTTGTATCTCTTAGCCCACTTAATGTGGGTACTATATATATTTTGAACAACTAAACTGTAATTTCACTAAAGTGCTGAGATTTTGTTTTCAGTTTGGGGTTTTGTTGCTGTTTTAATGCTTATATCTGAGAGGGCCTTGGTTTTATAGCTCTAATAGGGTGATCTCACTATTAAATAAGCATGTTAGTTTTCTCAAGTCCAGGAAAATTATTAACAGTTTTCTTAGGTTTAAGTTTTCATGCATAGAGGTTTTTTGTTTGTTATTTTTTAAAGCGCTTTTGTCAGCTGCTGCTATTCATGTATTAGTATATTTGAGTATAATATATGATTTAGCTTAATAATGTATCATTGTTTTGTGATATTTCACGAAAGAACACCTTGGTTATCAAGTGCTGCAGTACTGGAGCAAGCTCAAGACGTGTAGGTGTATGGAGACAACCTTTTTATCATTATGTTGATCCAATAGCAAGATACTTTTAAGTGTTAGGAAAACTAAAGCCCTACTTAGTAAAAAGAACTGACATAGGTGGCACTATAATAATGCATTTTGATGAGGTTGCAAGCTTAGATTGGAAACTTTTTGTCAACTAGGTACATGTGAAGCCACAGTGGATTTAAAGTATTGTATTTGGGAGTTTAGAGGACTACTAAATGAGTGAGGATTTTAAAAAATAATTACAGTTGTTAGATTCTTTTGTGAATAGCCTAATCCCTTTAAAGTATTTATTACTACTACCTATAAAAGATTAGTGCCTATTGATGATGGCACTTCAGAGGCCCAGAAATTAAGACTCTGTTCTTCCTCTGCCAATAGAGAGCTGTGTCTTTGGGTAGGACCCCTAGCCTGTCTGGCCTCTGTTTCTTCATGTGTTGGCTCTCCTTTCCACTCTGGGTCCTTGAAATTATAGTGATCATTGAGTTCTGACATAGATTCTTTCAGCTTTCTTCAGTTTCTTAAGCCCTTGATACCTGTGACACGAGTGGAGATCATGTGACAGGATGATTTTTGACATGTTGTAATAGGTATGTTGTCAACACATGATGAATCGGCTGCCTAGCCGATTAATACCAGGCCCAACTTCCTCTTCCTGTATGGTATTACTTCCTAGCTAGCATGTTTCCCTCTGTTCTCCAGCCAGTGTAGACTTAAAGGAGGCCAACTTATTTAATATTAGCCTAAGGAAAATGGGAATTTGATAGCTGTTATTTGGTCTATTAAAAAATTATGACAAAATTATTTTGTGTTATGTGCTATTTTTTTCAAGGGACAACTAGTTTGTTTATCTGCACATTAACTTGTAGTTTTATTGCCTTGCTCTGAGTAAAACATCCACTCACATAAATTTCACTTTATAAGTTGAATAACTGAGGAGATGATTAATTGTTGTGCCGAGGATTCAACACTTGAAATATAATTTCCCCAGGTATTTTCTCAAAATATTCGTTACTTAGTACATGTTAAGTGTTTTGAGTTTAGAAAAAAAATTTAATTTACCTGTTTTAATTTCTCTAGCACTTATTAAAGATGCATTACCTGATTTTTTTTTTATTTTAAATTTTGAAGTAATTATAAACTTGGGAAATTGCACAAACAGTATAGAGCTGCATGTACTCTTCACCTGTCTTTCTGAATTAGCAATATCTTTTTTTGTTTTTGTTTGTTTGTTTGTTTGTTTGTTTTTTTAGCTAGGCAAAGAACTTTATTAACCTTAGTTTCAAACTTGATTCCCAGGCTTCTTCAGCTTAATTAGCTGCAAAGAATGAATTGCTGAAAAGAGCTGCAGTGTCCAAGGGGCTTGGGCTTAAAAATACTAGAGAACTAGATTTTTTCAGATCCATAAACAAAAATTTCTTAAAAAGCAGTCATAATATAAAATAGTAGCTCCCAGTAACAACTTCAGGTTTTGTCTTCAGAAGTTGACTCAATTCAGTTTGCCTCATTCTTGGAAGCCTCATCAAAATTCTCCACAAGATCTGGAACTTCATCCTCCTCCTCTCCAGTAGCAGGTGGTGCTTTTCCATCCACAGATTGTTTGGGCAGAGCTTCAGCCAGTCTCCTTAAACTAGTCAAACTGTCTGCACCCAGCTGGTTTAAGATGCTGGGTAGCATTTCTGTCAGCTGCTTTGTCTCAGCATGGCCTGTAAAGGTGAAAGCGTTCACTGCCAGAGATGCCTAACTTTAGGGTTGTTAAAGTGGATCACTGTTCCTTGCTTTGTAAACATATTCACCTCTTCAATACCAGAGATATTGTTTACCCCTAACTTCTTTAAGGAGAACAGAAGTTTTTAATCATCTGCTATGGCTGTTCTGTGAACCACCTTCTTTCTGCAAGCAGTTCTTTTCCCACCAATGCGCATTTGTGCCTGCAGTTTGGCGAGTTTTTTCTGGTTCATGATTGTTTCTTTCATCTTGTCAGAGTGGATAAGGGGCTGCACGGGGGACTAGGGTTGGTGCTCAGGGGGTCTGGGGTGGACCAGCTGAGATTAGGCGCACACCAGTAATATTTTATAACTATTGTACAATAATTGATTTATGTTTTTTACTAAAAGCATAGTAACCTTATTTTGAAAAACATTGACAAATACAAGAATGTTGATATTTTTGTTCACCTCAGTGGGTGAAGACGTTTGTGTATACAAATTCAGATCTGTGCCTTATTTCTGTAGGCAGCAGGCCTAGGGGATGTTTTTTCCCGCCATTTCCTATAAGAAAAGCAACAGGTAACTAGGCAAATGGCTGATTATTTCTACAGAGTAATTCAGTCACAGCCCTGTATATAGTCATCTAAAAAATTTAATTACATGGCATTCTTCTTAATTCCTCTTTACTGTTCTTCTTTATTTAGTCACTCCTATATTTGCTTACTGGGAGCTTTCTCTCTCTCTGTCACTTTTTTTTTTTTTTTTTAGACAGAGCTTTGCTCCATCACCCAGGCTGGAGTGCAATGGCACAATCTCAGCTCACCGCAACCTCTGCCTCCCCCGGTTCAAGTGATTCCCCTGCCTCAGCTTCCTGAATAGTTAAGACTACAGGCATGCCAGCATGCCTGGCTAATTTTCGTGTTTTTTGCAGAGACGGAGTTTTGCCATATTGGCCAGGCTGGTCTTGAACTCCTGATCTCAAGTGACTCACCTGCCTCAGCCTCCCAAAGTGCCAGAATTACAGAGGCAAGCCACCACGCCCAGCTATTGGGAGCTTTCTTAATATGTAACAAATAAAGAAAGAAATACTGAGCAGTTAGCAAAAGATTATTAAGTATCTGCTTATTATCTTGGCCAAGATGAATATTGATTTATTTTTGCTGTTTTATTTTTTGAAGTTACAATGTTTAAATTATTTCTGAGTGGAATAGCATTTAAAAAAATTTATTGATGTTGTGGAGCTCAGCATTGCCGAGTGGTCAGTGGCAGACTTAAAGAATAAGCTGAAGGAAGAAGGAAAAGGAAGCTGTTGGTGAATGGCAACATGATGAGAGGAAAGCAAAAAAAAGAAAAAAAGAGAGAAAAAATAAGAGTTCTATATAAAGGGGTGTTGTTTTTGCATCAGGTCATTAAGTATAGCAGATGGTACATCGTACCTGGTCAAACCTGAAGCATTTCTGAAAGCTAATTTCTTCGTCAAGTCTATAGAGAGCAGAACATCTTTTTAGTTTCCTTGAGTTATGCAATAAATATTAATGAAAAATAGTGTCATACATTCTTTTATGTTCTCCACCTCTTTTTCCACAGAGACCTAGATTTATATCTGAGTCACCAGAGTAAATAAGTTCAGTGATTCCCAGCTTGTCTTAGGTTGCATAACCACCACATGGGTTGGCATAGGTCTTTTTACTTTCAGGAGGATGTGGGGAAGCCTATCAAGACATGGCAACTGCTGAAAATGCATTATGGCCACTACTACCACTGATAGGTATTTGTGTGGTTGGGGAGGGAGGGAAAAGTTGTACTGCATTGTTTTTCTGAGGTGATAGTACTAGTGATCTCTAGTCATAGCTTGGAAAAGAGTCATATCTTTCTTAGGAAGCTTTTTGATCCCTCTGGATTTTCATGCACTTTCAGTTTTCTCACCCTAACAAAAACTTTCATCAAAAATGAACCACTTTTTGACTGTGGCTTACCAACGTTGAAAGATTTTTAAAAGTTTCCTCATATTCCAGCCTTTCTTCTTCCTGCTTTGCTTGTTGACCCACTTTAGCAGGGTTTCATAGTGGCTTTGCCTATCCCGATGTCATCTGGCAAAGTGTCATTCCAGTCCAATGAAGATCTTATTTGACAAGCACTATTTTGATGGAAGAAGATTGGTTGCATTGCAATATCTAATTATTGCTTTGGTGTTGTTACTTAATGGGAAGCCTGGCTTGCAGATGTTAATCACATCTGTGTGCTTTTTTTGAGTTTTGTTAAAGTTTAGAAGTGATTTTACATAGCATGTTTGGCATGTTGTTGAGATATGTATCATAATTCTAAGTAGCAGAAGTAAGTATTATGCACAGGCTTTGAGTTAGATTGTTTTATATTACATTATCTGTTATCATTAAGACATCAATAAAAATTGTATCTTTAAAGTTTTTAAAGATGGTAAGGTAATTAAATTAGTAAAGACTGCTCTGGCTTATTGGAGTTGTAGTTTAAAAATAAATTCAGTTATTGTTTTCCCATCAGATAGTCTGTTTTCTTAAAGTTCAACTCACTGTGACTTCAGTTATAAAGGAGAGCATGTTTATGAACAGCAGTTTTGAAGATTTTTGTATGTTCATGTTGATGGAGAAAATATGATACAAACAAAAAAAGAAATGAAGAAAATGGAAGATAAACTTATTGACCAGTAACTCATTCCCAGATGCCTGAAATATGGAGAAGTCCTATTGAAATAACAAGTAATAAAATGAATTTTTAAAAGATAAATATTAAGCATAGTGTGAGAAAGGGTCATAGGAATATAAAATTAGTATAGAGGTAAATAATTGCCTGGCAAAAGGGTAAGAGTACATGAAATTAATCCCTGATGTGAGATGCATTTTGCATTGTGTTTGTTGATGAACCAGGAGTTGTTTTGGGAAAAAGTGAGTTTCTTAGCACTTCCATTACACTTTATCTTCTTAAAGTAAGACGCTCCATAGTAGTTGACATTCTGCAGTGATTGTATTGCAGTATAAACTGAGTACATTTGACACTTCTTTACTAACCCTCTGAACTCTTGATTTGCTTTTTCATTCAGCATATTTAGTGTCTACTTTGTGTTTTGAAACTATTAAGATGATGAGATGCTATTACTTCTTTCAGAGAGTTCATATACTAGTTTAGCCTATGAACAGATTATTGAATAATGTAACAGCATCTTTTTTTTTTTCTTAATTTAAGTTCTAGAATACATATGCAGAATGTACACATTTGTTATGTAGGTATACATGTCCCATGGTGGTTTGCTGCACCTGTCAACTTGTCTAGGTTTTAAGCCCCACATGCATTAGGTATTTGTCCTAATGCTCTCTCTCCCCTTGTCCCCCACCCCCTGACAGGTCCCAGTGTGTGATGTTCCCCTCCCTGTGTCTATGTGTTCTCATTATTCAACTCCCACTTATGAGTGAGAACATGTGGTGTTTGGTTTTCTGTTTCTGTTAGTTTGCTGAGAGTGTTTTCCAGCTTCATCCATGTTCCTGCAAAGGACATGGAGTCATTCTTTTATATGGCTGCATAGTATTCCATGATGTATATGTGCCACATTTTCTTTATCCAGTCTATCACTGATGGACGTTTGGGTTGGTTCCAAGTCTTTGCCATTGTGAATAGTACTACAATAAACATATGTGAACAGCTTCTATTTTGATATGTCATTGGCTTCCCACCTTAGCCACAGTATTTGGAATTCTTTATTATCTACTATACTTGTTCTTACCGCAGTTCTCTTGGATTGTAAGGTGGCTGAGGTAAATATATATACTTTTGTCCTTGAATCTTGGGCTACTTGGTAAGTTTTTTTGGTGGTGATCCCATCTGTGGCTTGATCTTTAGTTAGGAATCAGGTTGTAGAGAAAGCCAGCAGAGGAAACAACTTTAATGAAGGTGTAGTATTAGTAACAAAACTAGATTTTGGAGAAAATGATGGGAGTCCCATTTTCTGGCACTAAAGAGATTTTAGAAGTTGAGTAAGTTTCATAGAGAAGAATTCGGCATTGATTAGAAGAGGCACTGATTTATGTGACTAGATATATATACTATTTTATTGCTGTGATGTACCTCAAGTTTTGCATTAAGAAATTGCTCCTAGAACTCTTGGGAATCAGATGGCTATTTCAATATGCTATAATAGAACATATTTACAGAATGTAATGTAGTCATTGTCATTTCCCCCACTGTAAAAATTATAATCTGGTGATTGAAAAATAAATTTGGGTATGTGAATGTGTAGGATTCTTTCCTATATTATTGTTTTAATTGTACTATATTGCCGAGTTTCCAGTTTATGCCATTTAGAAAATAACTTTTTTCTTTTGTATATTTGCTATATTTTAAAATTCTGTAAATTTTCTTACTTTTTATGTCTCAAAATTTGATAGAGTTTTGTTG
Source organism: Cebus imitator (assembly GCF_001604975.1). Lineage (NCBI taxonomy): Eukaryota > Metazoa > Chordata > Mammalia > Primates > Cebidae > Cebus > Cebus imitator. Next base: position 5,105,451 of record NW_016107379.1, on the reverse strand, counting down.
TATTCGTGATATGAGAGCACATGTCCAAGCTATAGAGTAAAGCAGAGGTAACCATTATGCAGGACAGGCTAGAATCAGTCCACATTTAAGGTGTAGTGCTGCATGTTGGAGCCAATCTAACCTGAACTTCAGGTGCTGAGGAAAAGTTCTATTTGGTAGGCCATGTTAGGGGTAGAACAGCCAGAGAATAATTCGGTCAACCTATTAATGGGAATTCAAGGGGAAGAAGCACATGGAATCTGAAAGAGGAGGATGTGTGTGTTTAAATGATCAAATGAATGCGAACATACATGTTTATATATGTATGAGGGGCCACCAGAGAATTTTGTCTGTGGATATAGGGCTCTAGCTGTCAGTCCTTGGGATTGGGACTGGTAATTTAGACTTCCCAGTCTTAGGAAGAGAAAAGCCAGGAAGGATCAGACTAGGGACCCCAAAAAGTGTCAAAGCAGAAGTTTAGTTATAATCACTGAGCTATAAACAGGGCAAGGGCAGCAGAAGGGGAAGGAGTAGAACAGGGTAGGCATCATAACAAGCTAGAAATCCTATCTAGTTTGTAGTATGAGGGCTGGGTAATGTTAGTGATAACTTGATCCAGAATTAAAGATTGGGGCGAAACTGTGAAACCATCTACTATCACAAGTGCATATTGGTGATTAGGATTTAAGTGGCAGGAGAAGCAACGCACATGGAGAGCAGAGACAGGCTGGGCTTGACATTCTTCTACGAACTACTAAGTATCTTTTTTTCTATATACTATTAAGTATCTATTGTTGATCAGTAATCATTTAGTTTGCTTTATTGGCGCTGGTATGACATCATGAGATGTAAAGAACTGCTGATGCCTCATAGTAATGTCTTAACAGGGAACTGCTGCTCAAATGAACAAACTTAAACACTGAAATAAATATGCTTTCTTGTGAAATAGGAGGATATGAGGGTTCTCATATCACACTTTAGAAGGCAAAATTACCCTTTTAGGAATTTAGTTTCTGAGTTGGGTAAGAGGAAGCAAGGAAAATGCATGATTATGATAAATTGACCTTAAAACGAGAACCTTTGCACCTTTCATTTATTTCCTAGACGTTATAGTAGCATTTTTTGGTTGCAGTCAGTTGACACTTTACTACCTCAAGGAGGCGAAAAGGTATTTATGGGACTCATACTGGGAATGGAATGATGGATTGAACGAGTGGGCCTTGAACGGAAGAAATCAGAGTTGCTCTGAGGATCTCATTAGCAGGAATTTTATTTATTTATTTATTTACTTATTTACCTTTGAAACAAGGTCTCGCTCTGTCACCTATACTGGAGTACAGTGGCATGATCATGGTTCACTGTAGCCTCTACCTTCTAGGCTCAAGTGGTCCTCCCACCTTAGGCCCCTGAATAGCTGGGACTACAGGCACATGCCACCATGCCTGGCTAATTTTTGGTTTTTGATGCCTTTTTTTTTTTTTGTAGATGTGGGGTTTTTTATATATTGCTCAGGCTGGTCTCGAACTCCTGTACTCAAAGACTCAAGCAGTCTGCCTGCCTTGGCCTCCCAGTGTGCTGGGATTACAGGCATAAGCCACTGTGCCCAGCCTAGGAGGAATTTTTTTTATTTTTTTATTTTTTATTGGAGTCTTGCTCTGTTGCCCAGGCTGTAGGGCAGTGGCACGATCTCAGCTCACTGCACCCTCCTCACTTGAATCCAGCCTCCTAGGTTCAAGTGATTTCTCCTGCCTCAGCCTCCTGAGTAGCTAGGACTACAGGCTCGTGCCACCACGCCTGGCTAATTTTTTCTATTTTTAGTAGAGATGGGGTTTCACCATGTTAGCTGAGATGATCTTGATCTCCTGACCTCGTGATCTGCTTGCCTTGGGCTTCCAAAGTGTTGGGATTACAGGCGTGAGCCACCGCACCCGGCCCCAGCAGATATTGTTATGCCATGTTCCTAGACTCCTGCTATTAAGGTAACTTTGCTCTAAAGATTTAGTGTCTCTCTGCCTTGCATCTTCAATGTATATATTCCATCAAGAAAGGATTAAATTAGCTTTGTTCAGATCAGGCGTATGCCTGTATCAGAGCCGGGATATGCAGAATTATGATCTATAGCACACCAGGAATATACCTCTCGGTGCTGGGAGCTGTTCCCAAAGAAGGGGAAGTCAAAAGCTGGGCAGCCCTCCTAGGAGGTGTCTAGAACATCTCACTCTTTGGTAGCTTAACCAATGCTTTTCCTGTCTCCTCCTTCCCTTTGCTTCCCTCCCCACTAGTAGAGTTAACCCTGCTATCCCATCTATTGATGCAGTTTTTCCAGTGGGAGAAACTCCAAAAGCAAGTTGAGGTACCATATCCAGAGGCAGTGCCACAGGACTACTGAGTCTGGGTAATATCATGCTGCCTTCTGGTTCCATTGTGATTCTCTCTTGGTATTTTACAACCTAAATTTAAGTCCTGCCAACTTGCCATCTGCATGCTTGAGGGAAATGAGGAGGAAATAAAGAGAAAATGTATTTAAAGGGAAGGACAGGGGTACTTATTACATACCAGTGACTATTAAGAAAATATTAAAATGCAATAAAAAAAAAAAATAAATGGTGGCTACAATTCTTAGTTTTGCATCTGAGGACAAAGCCCTAACGTGTTTCACTTCAGATTACATATTTCTGTTCCCTTCTGCTAGCATCCTGGCATATCAGGGTTCTGTTCCTAGCAAGCTAACTCAGTCCTTCATTCCTGAAAGGATCTGAGGTTTGGTAGCTATGGGCAGCACTGCCAGAGAATACTCCGTGAGATTCCCTCGAGTTCTTTTCTCTTGGTCTTCCTAGCCCCAGATGTGTAGTAGCAACTGTCTTCTCCTTGATTGTCAGGAGCAGTCACCTCAGTCAATTCTGTAGCCTTCATTTTGCTTGTTTTTCTATTGTAATGAGGAAATAAAACTCTGCTTTCAATTAAGTGAAACAGTTATTTTGTTTCTTGGTATAAGTATTTCATTCTTGGGTACTAAATAAAACTTTTAGATCAACAGACTCCAGAGTTCTTAAGACACGAAGCAGAACTTTGAGAGCAGATGAAATATACCATCTCCACCATCACCACACAGTTCCCACATCCAGTGTGTTCCAGAGTTGGGAGGATGGGAGACATCATATATTAGTAGGTGGTTCAGAGCTTATTTTATATACTGTAGGATAGCACCCCAATTTCAGAAGGTTTTAGGTGGCACAACAGCTTGCATGTCAAGCTTCAAAATGCCATTACCTTCTTCTGTGAAGACGCTGTGTCTAGAGAAGACTAGTGAGGACCTTGGGCATCCATCTATCACCATTTAAAGTGAGTTCCTGGATCAGAGGCCATGTGAGTGTGATTTATATGAAGCATTCACTTAATGGTGGTCCTGGCAGAGACAAATTCAGAATTGGTGTTTCTTACAGTGAAAACCAGCCATCACCATTTCTGTGATGCAAAGGGCTTGATATAATTTGACTGCTAAGAGGTAGTCTCTATGAGGGACTCAGGCAAATAGATGGGTTCTCAACAGTACTGACAGTGACATCTTGATAAGTTTGTGCAAATGAGCCCTTGCATAACTGCTTCTACTTCCACCTGGTGGTTTTCATGAACCTATTGAGCAAGGGCCAGGCTGGCCAGAGGAGTATGACTTGGTCTATGATGTGGGTCATCTTATCCACCAAGTTACTAAGAGTCTATATTTTGATTTGTTAGCAGAATTCTGGTGAACATATACATGGGACAGGAATTTTTTTAGGCTATGACCCTGTTGTGAGAGGTTCATTCAAGTAGCTTTTTTTTTTCTCCCTATCTTTTTATCTTTTGATCTTTTCATGGCACAGTAAAGGGAAGGATTATAAGCTTACCAGCTACTCTATGAAGTGTCGACTACTGAAGTAATAATATATTCTATAAGTTCCCAAAACTTAAGCAAGACTTTTAGCCACATCCAGTGACTATATATATTTTTGCTTATTTATTTTATTTTTTTGAGACAGTGTCTCACTCTGTGGCCCAGGCTGGAGTGCAATGGCACGATCTCGGCTCACTGCAACCTCCGCCTCCTGGGTTCAAGTGATTCTCCTGTCTTAGCCACTACGCCTGGCTGATTTTTTGTATTTTTAGTAGAGATGGAGTTTCACCATGTTGGCCAGGCTAGTCTCAAACTCTTGACCTCAGGTGATCCGCCCGCCCTGGCCGCCCAAAGTGCTGGAATTACAGGCATGAGCCACCACACCCAGCCTATTTATTTTTTGATATGGGGTCTGACTCTTGTCGCCCTAGCTGGAGTGGCAAGATCTCAGCTCACTGCAATCTCCTCCCAGGCTCAAGTGATCCTCCCACCTCAACCTCCCAAGTAACTGGTACTGGTGTGTACCACCATGTCCAGCTAATTTTTTGTACTTTTTTTTTTTTTTTTTTGTAGAGACTGGATTTGTAGAGGTTGGTCTTGAACTCCTGAGCCCAAGTGATCCACCACTTTCAGCCTACCAAAGTGCTGGGATTACAGGCATGAGCCACCATATCTTGCTGATTTTTGCTTCCTAAAGTTAGGAGTGATAATTTTGGAATAATTAAAGACTAATAAAATAATACTTACGTAAAGCTATTTGTTCAGTCAGCGAAAGATATGTAGCGTCTTATTATTTGTTTTAGCATATGCATTTGACAATCACGTACTTATTGAAACCATTATACGAGTTAGTTTTTCTTGTAATTATACTTAAGTTGAATTTCTTTGCTTTCCCCATCAACATAAAATTTCCATTTAAAATTTGCTCTATAATTAACAAAAAGTACAATATATCCTAATCTGGAATGTTTATAATTCAGAGGTCAAATTGCAAGAGGGGAGCCTTCAACAGTTACTCTCCCTTACTAATCTTAGGATTTATGTGTGAGTATCTGGTAGAGACCTAACACAGTGAATGGCATATAACTGGTAGTGTAAAGACTTATTTTCTAGTTGTTAGTATGTATATCACCCTTAGGCTATTTACTAGTTGATGAAGATTTTGTCACCTTTAAAGAGCAGTTTTGTTGTTTTTTAAAAAATAAACTTAGTCAAGTACAGTTGATTTTTGAACAATGTTGGGGCTAGGGGGAGTAACCCCTTGTGTAGTTGAATATCTACATATAACTTTTTTGTTTCCCCCAAACTTAATTACTGATAGCGTTACAGATAACATAAACAGTCAATTTATACACATCTTATGGATAAATTATATGTATTGTATACTGTATTCTTACAAGAAAGTTAAAAGATAATGTCATTAAGAAAATTATAAGGAATAGAAAACATATTTACTATTCATTAAGTGGAAGTGGGTCATCATAAAGATCTTCATCATTTTCTTGACATTGAGTAGGCTGAAGAGGAGGAGGAAGAGAGGAGTGGTTGGTCTTGTCTCATGTGGCAGAGGCAGAAGAAACTCCACATATAAGTAGACAGCACAGTTCAAACCCGTGTTCCAGTTTACTATATATACATAAATAAAAGTGAGCAAATTATAAGTGTGAAGCTCAATGAAATTTCTCAAAATGAACATACTTCACCAATAAAAAAAAAAAATGTTTCGCCACAGACTGGTAAATATACTTGCAAAACATATACATACCTGGCAAAGGATATGAACCAGAATATATAAAGAACTCTCACCATTCATTAATAAGAAGACAAAGAACCCTGTCGAAAAATGAACAAATAATTTGAACAGATATTTTACCAAGGATATGTGAATGACAAATATATACTGCATAGATACAGATACATAAATGTTCAATATCACTAGCCATCAGAGAAATACAAAATGAAACCATAGAATGGTACCACTACACACTAACTAGAATGGCTAAAAATAAAATCTGATGATGTTACATTTTGTAAGGATATGCAGCAACTGGAAGTTTCCTCTCATTCCTGGTGAAATGGTAATAGCCATTTTAGCAAACAATTGATTAGTGTCTCGCAAATTAACATATTGATTAGGAACTATAAATTCTATTCCTAGGAATATGTGTAAAATAAATAAAAGCACATGTCCACAAGAAGGCTAATGTTCATAGCAGCATTCAAAATGTTTTAATTTGCTTTTCATAAATAACGGTATTGAGCTTTCATTGCTTGTTTGCTATCTGTATCCTTGTTTTTAAAGTAAGTGTTGACATCTTTTGTTCTTTTTAAAATCAGTTTGCTTTTCTTTTATTGTTTAAAGAATTCATTATGTATTTTGGGTACCCGTCTGGTATGTGTTTTACAAATACTTTCTCCGGTTTTTGGCCTTATTTCATTTTTATTATAGTGTGTTTTGATGAGTAGAAGTTAATTTTGGTGACGTCCACTTTGCCCATTTTTTTCTTTTATGGTTTTTACTTTTTATATCCTGTTAGAGAATTTTTTGCCTAACTCAAAGTAACAGTGATTTTGTCCTAAGTTTTTCTCTGGAAGTTGTAGTTTTTGGTTGTACATTGATGTCTGTGGTTTAGTTTGAGTTAAATTTTATATGTGGTTTTTTGTGTGAGTTGATTGAATTTGTGTGTGTGTGTGTGTGTGTGTGTGTGTGTGTGTTTTCTTTTTTTGGCTTGTGGATATCCAGTTACTTTAGCACTTGTTAGTGAAAATTTTTTCTTTCCCCCATTAAATTGCTTGACATCTTTGTCAAAAATCAATTGACCACGTTTGTGTGCATCTGCTTCTGGAATTTCTGTTCTTTTCCATTGATCTAGGTGCTTTTCCCTAGTGACTTTTACCACTGCCACACTATCTTGATTACCATAGCTTTATAGTAAGTCTTGAAATCAGGTAATATGAGTCCTCGAATTTTGTTTTGTTTCGAAATTGATTTGACTATTCTTGATTTCTTTTTCATGTAAATTTTAGAGTCATCTTGTTGATTTCCTTAAAATCTGCTCTAATTTTGATTGGGATTACATTGAATCTGTAGGTAAATATGGAAAGAGCTGATTTCTTGAATATATTGCCTCCAAATTCATGAACATAGAATATCTCTCTATTAAGTCATGTTTGGTTTATCTCATCGTTGTTATCAGTGATGATCTTATTAGTGATTATCTCATCATTGTTTGGTAGTTTTCAGAATACAAATCTGGCACATAGTTTGTTAGAGTTACCCCTCAGCATTTCATGTGTTTTGGATGCTATTATAGATGGTACTATATATATACAAACATATATATAACTTGTAGTTGTTTATATGTATATATTATATATAATATATATAATGTTGCATATATATTACATATATAACATATGTAATGTTATATATGTATAACTTTAGTTGTTTCATTTTTGATATGTAGAAACACAATTGATTTTTGTGTATTCAACTTTATATACTGCAGTCTTGATAAGTTCCCTTATTAACTTAGGGAGTTTTTTTTTGGTAGATTCTTTGGGCTTTTCTATATAGACACTCATTCTGCCTGGAATCAAGGCAGTTTTACTTTTTCCATTCCATTGTATGCATTTTATTTATTTTTTATACCTCATTGCATTAGCTTCCAGTATATATTAAAAACAGAAAACATTCAGTCTTTCTTCATTAAATATGATGTTAGCTGTATCTGTTTTAAAGAGGCTGTTTATCAGGTTGAGTAAGTTTCATTCTATTCCTAGTTTAGTAGAGCTTTTATCATTAATAGATGTTGAATTTTGTCAAATGCTTTTAAAAATATCTATTGAGATTATGTGGTTTCTTCATCTTTATTGATAATGATAAATTATATTTTTTGAATATTGAACCAGCCTGGCATTTCCAGGATTAATGCACTTGATCATGATGTAACATCCCTTTTATATGTTACCAGATTTGGTTTCCTTACACTTTGTTAAAAGTTTTTGCATTTATCTTCACAAAAAATAGGCGATTTTTAGTCTTTTCTCTTAATCTCTTTGTCTGGTTTTGATATCAGGATATTGTGTCTTATAAAAGGCTTTGGAAAGAACTTCCTTCAATCTGGATTGAGCTGGCTACTATGAACAAGAATATATAATGTGCTACCTTTTGTGTAAGAAAAAAGGGAAAATAACACATACAAATACGTGCTTGACTTTACAAAAGGAAGGGGTGGGGAGAGATAATGGGACCAGAGGTTTATGGGAGGGAATGATACTTCAAAGTATACCTTTTTAAAGAAATATGTGGTTTTGGCTTTTCATAGTGTTTTTATCAGTATTCAAAATAAGGATGGAAATGGGGAAAATCCTAATCCACTGAAACAAATGAACATGAATGTATTTTAAATTAGTACTATACCCCCATTGAGGGAACAGAGAGTGAATCTAAGTAATTTATTATTAATAATATAGTATTGACTGTATACCCTCAGTTTGGGTAGAGTTGAAAGAGAAGGGTTGCAGGCAACTCTTGAACTCGTTATTAGGTTTACTTTTCATAGTGATATGGACAAAGCACTTCTGGGACTTTTTAGATGTATTGGGCATTGAGTAAATGTTTTGAGGTTGTTGGAGTGATACATACCAGGTGAGCCTGAATTATTTTTTAATGCTATAAAATAGAAATTTTTTTTTTAAATAAGAACATGTCACAAGAAGCCTGTTGACATTCCTCCTAGCCAAATCTGTGATAATTTAATAATCAAATAAGTACAATAATAAGTTATGAACCATTAGAAATAGGAATAAATCCATAATGATGATAAAAATAAGTGAATGAAGAGAGGAGAAAGGAAGGCCCTTTTCTAAAGTACAACTCTGAGCTGTAGAGTTGGAAAATCATTTTGTAGCCAGCATAGTAGATATTAGGTAGGGCAAGACTCGTAACAAAATTAGGGAGAAATACTGATGAGAAGCAGGATATTTTCAATGTCTTAAAGCATCACCCCACAGACTGTGTACTAATTGCAAGGGATAAAATACTGATTACACATTGGTGGCATCCAACAACAATATGGGGCAGATGGTCACCATGTGACTCCAGATAGGACACCCAGAGGGGACACATCATCTCCTCTGTAGTATTCGGGCCAAGACTGTATAACCTGAATTTAATCATGAGAAAACATTTGACAAGTCCAAAAGAAGGAATGTTCTGCTTTAAAAAGTGGGGAGGGAACTGTGGTCCTTAAAAAAGTCAGCGTCATAAGAGACAAAGAAAGACTATGGAAGTGTTCCAAATTAAAGGAGGCTTAGGAGAGAGAACCACTAACTATAGTACCTGACCCTAGACTGGATCTTTTACTGAATGGGGGAAAATATACCATGTAGGATATTATTGGATCAATTGAAAAGTTAGAATTTTGGAATATAGACCATAGAGTATATAAAAATGTTGTAACAATGTTATAATTTCATAAGTTGATCACTGTGCTTTCCTTATAAGAGAGAGTATATCTAAAGAAATGCACATTGAAGCAAAGGAGCAAAGGGCTTGATGTATATAGTTTATTCGGATTTCATCAAGAAAAAAAGGTTGTGTGTGTGTGTGTGTGTGTGTGTGTGTGTGTGAATGCAAGAAAGTGTGAGAGAGCTTAGGAGTGCAAATGAAAAAGTAAAGAGGTGACATTAATAATGGCTGAATCTGGGTATAAGTGATTTTTGTATTCTTACTAACTTTTCGGTAAGTTTGAAATTATTTTCAAACAAAATATTGACAACATTTAAAAATATCTGCCCTTTACTTTTAGACTTTCCTCATTTATAAAGAGCTTGGTTCTTTGTCTGGAACCAGTTTGGAATGAACATTTTTGTAATATTTTCCTGTGTGTTGGTGTTATGATTCTGCAAGCCAACCATTGTTAAATATGACAGCAGTTAGTGGGAAAGAAATGAGTCATTCTGTGGATGGCCAGAGTCTACAACCTAATTATAGGTGGAACTATTTGTTAGTTTATTAAATTTATGGAAGTATCAGCTATAATGTCTACTAAAGTATTTGGGGGTTATCATTGTTATCAATTATATTTTGAAGAAATTTTAGAATGATTATTTTATATCAAAAATCTACTTGTCTCCTGATGATTTAGATTGTCCCTGATTATTTAGTTTTATAAACTAGGAAAGATTCCCATTTTTAGCCCTAACAGAGTAACTATTTATTTATTTTTTAAAATGTTCTTTGAATGCCTGCTATGTGCCGGATCTTTTTCTAGGTGTTGGAGCTGTAGCATCAAGCAAAATAAAACCTTTGCCCTCACAGATTTTACATTTTCATGGAAGGACGTAGACACACAGGAATAGAAGGGAAATATAACTGTTAGAGTATCACAGTGCTTATATCCAGGCAACCCTTATTTTACTTAATAATGGCCCCAAAGCATAAGAGTACTATGCCTAACTTATAAATTAAATTTTATCACAGATATATACATGTGGGGAGAAATGTAGTGCATATAGGATTCAGTACTATCTGAGGTTTCAGGCATGTACTGGGGGTCTTGGAACCTGTCCATCCCCCAACCCGCACAGATAAGGGAGGGTCTACTGTAATCATCTCTTAGAAAAGCATATAGGCAGAAAATAGCAAGTATAAAGGCCCCAAGGCAGGGATGTGCCAGGCCTGTAAAAGGAATGGCAAAGAAGTCAGTAGGAAATTAAGTCAGAGGTAATGGAGGCCAAATTTTATAGATTCTTTTATGTCATTAAAAAAAATGGCTTACTCTGAGTGAGTTGGGTAGCCATGGGGAGATTTTGGGAGCCCAGTGTTATATGATTTATGATTTACGTTAGGTTGTCTGGATCACTCTGGCTACTTTGATGAGAAGGGACTTGAAAGTAGGACAAGGGTCGGAGTTGGGAGGCCAATTACTAACCTATGGCAAAAATCCAAGTGAGAGACAATACAGGCATTGACCAAAATAGTAACTATGCAGGTGGCAAGAAGTGGTCAGATTCTCAGTATTTTTGTAGATAAAGTGAATAGTACTTGCTGATGGATTAGAGAAAGAGGGTAAGAACTTGAACTTTAGATGTCAAGGAGAAGAGGAGGAACTAGCAAAGAAGGCTGACAAGGAGAGGTCAGTGAGATAGGGTGAAACCAATAGAATTGGCTCTGGAAGCCAAGAAAAGAATGTGTATCCAGATGTGATGTGTCTTTCTAAATGCTGCAGATAAGTCAATAAAGATGAGAACTAACAGACCTTTGGATTTAACAATATGCAGGTGATTGATGACCTTCAAGTTTCAGCGGTGTGGTTTGTGGTAAAAGTCTAATTAGAGTATGTTAAATTTGAATGGAAGTATACTTGCAGGCAGAGAGTACATATTTGTAATGTTCTGCTGAAAAAAGAATCAGAGAAATTGCCCATCACGTAGAGGCATGCAAGGAGTCAAGAGGTTTTGTTGTTTGTTTTCTAATGATTGGAAATGTATTTGCCAATGATTTTGCTTTACTGGAAGGAAGAAATTGATGACATAGGAGAGATAAGTGGGATTTCCTAGAGCAATAACATTGATGTTTTAGGCATGTAACATCTAGTAGCAAAGTGGAGGAGTTAGATTTTGATGTGAATCCTGAAATTTGGGAAAGGGGTACAGATTCAGATAGGGAGGTAAATGTCATGAGAGATTCTGGAAGTTCTCTTCTAATTGCTTGTGTAGGAATCAAGGTCAGCTATTGTAGAGTGATTTTTTCTGTGACTTTTGAATTTTTTTTTCCTGTATGATGCATTTCATCAGATGATCTGGCAAGAGTCCTGAGAGGCCTTAGGAGAGCTATATAAAATTGCTTGTTAAATTTTTTTTCCAGAAAATTTAGTTTTTGTTATTTAGTTTAACTGGCTATTTTGTATAAAGTTTGGGAAGAAACTCCACAAAATCTTTCTGGGCTATGTGGAAAAAAAAATTTCTCATTGATCTTCAAGCCAAAGAATTTTTTTTTAAAGAGACAGGGCCTCACTTTGGCACCCAGGTTGAAGGGCAGTGGCACATTCATAGCTCATTGTGGCCTCAGTCTCCTGGACTCAAGTGATCCTCCTGCCTCAGGCTTCTAAGTACCTAGGACTACAGATGTGTGCCATCATGCCCAGCTAATTTTTAAATTTTTTGTAGAGATGGGGTCTCACTATGTTGCCCAGGGTGATATCAAACTGTTGTTCTCAAGTGATAGTCCTACCTTGGCTTCCCAAAGTATTGGGATTACAGGTGTGAGCCACTGCTCCCCGCCCAAAGAGTATGATTGATTCAAAGGGTTTTGGAATTAACCCAGCACAATTTCCATTTTATGTATTAATGTAAGAAAACCAACTCAAAAGACATAGATAGGCCAGAGATATAGTTAATCATCTCGCTAAGTCTGGAATTCAGGTTTCTGTGGCATTTCAATTTACATAGTTTAATTTTGAAATTTAGTTTTTGTACGTATGTGCATATACATTTAAACTTAACCCTCTGACAATATAACTCACTTATTCTAAATTGGAAGCAAGCAGAGCATGAAATAAAAATATGTAAAATGTCAGGATCAAAATGGGAACTTTAAATTGTGGTCTAAATTGTGACCTGTATAAAACTTGATTCCTGAAAATTATATTATATTGCATACTGTAGTTAGAATGTACTGAAATCATTTTGTAGCATTTGCTGTTGGCTGTGTTTATATTAAAATGAGAGATTGTAAATCTAGATTGATTTTATAATATTTTAGATTTCTGATACTTTAAGATATCTGCAGATTACATTTATATTAAAAAATGGGTTTAGAGAGTCATTGGTACTCTAACTTGCTGTTTCCAGTTTTCTGGTCACCTGCTATTTTTGCTTCTGCTCCCTTTTCTCAACAGTTGCCTATATTTAGTAAAGACTGGTAAAACCAAGTAATGAGCATCCAAATACATACAAAGTACACATGAAACAATAAAAAAATAGGAAAGAACTCAGGAGGAAAATGTGTAAAATATGTGAATAGGCATTTCATGCAAGAGGAAATATGAGGTAGCCAAGAAACATGAAGAAATGTTCAGCATCATTAATTAACAAGGAAATGCAAATTAAGACCACAATTAGATACCATGTTATACCCCAAAATTAAGAAATTGGCATTACTACATGTTGGAGAGGCTGTAGATGCGGTAGTTCTGCTACTACCTGTTGGTAGTGAAGTTATAAATTGCCAAACACATTTTAAGGGAATTAAAAATTGGCATCGTCATGAAAAATTAAACATAAGATTATTCCCCAGTTCTTAGGCATGTATTTAAGAGAAACTCGGACACATGTGGAACATGAGACACGTGTCAGAACTTTCATAACATAAATGTTCATAATAGCAAAGCTTGGAGGAGAAAATAAGTTATTGACAAGAGAACGAATAATTAAATTGTGATACTGTATGTTTGCACAATGCAGTATTATTCTACAGTGAAAATGAATGAACTACAACTATATGCAACAACATGGATGCGTGTTGGAAACACTGAATGAGAAAATCATATCCTACAAGACAGGAGAACAGAGTTTGATACCATTTTTACAGAATTCAGAACCAAGCAAAATGAAACACCATATTGTTCAGGAAGATGTACCTATGTGATATGCTATTTAAAAAGCAAACTAATGATAAACACAAAATACACGATTGCAGTTACAGGGGTATAGGGGTAAGAGAGGCAGGGCATGTAATGGAGGAGGGGCAAATCAGTAGAACAATACCAATAACTTACCCTAAGCTTCTTGAATTGGGTGACAGGTGTCTGGATGTTCATTCTATTATTTTGCTTTGAATTTAAAATGTTCCAAATAATTGTATATAGTAATTAATATATTAAACGATAAAGAAGCTATAATTTGAAGTCATAATTTAGGAGACATGTCATTACTTCTGCCTAACCTCTACTGCCACCTGAATTCCTAACAGCACTCAGTATTTCACTAGGATTATCTTGTTTTAAAGCTTTCTGTCTCATTAAGCCTGTATGTATCTGCCATCTGGCAAGTGACTCAGTAAAAACTTATTGGATGAATAACTAGATCAGTGATTTGAAGAAATAATTTAGGATATTTCTTAGAAACTACCCAAGAGGTAGACTTTTAAAGAGTACTTTCCCTTAATCTGATTTAAAAAATGGACAAAAGATCAGAATAGACATTTGTCGAAAGAAGACATACATATGGCAAACAAACGTGCTCAGCATCATTGATAATTAAAGAAATACAAATCGAAACCACAATGAGGTATCATCTCATCCTGTTAAAATGGCTTTTATGCAAAAGACAGGCAATAACAAATGCTGACAAGGATGTGGAGAAAAGGGAACTCTTGTACACTGTTGATGGGAATGTAAATTAGTGTAGACATTACAGAGAACAGTAAAGTTCCTAAAAACCCAAAAATAGAACTGCCATATATGATCCAGCAATGCCACTACTAGGTTTATACCCAAAAAAAAGCAAATCAGTGTATCAAAGAGATACCTGCCTTCTCATGTTTATGGTAGTACTGTTAACAGTGGCCAGGCATGGCAGCTCATGCCTGTAATCCCAGAACTTTGGGAGGCCGAGGTGGGTGGGTCACCTGAGGTCAGGAATTCGAGTGCAGTCTGTCCAACATGGGGAAACCCTATCCCTACTAAAAATACAAAATTAGCCAGGTATGGTGGTATATGCCTGTAATCCCAGCTATTTGGGAGGCTGAGGTAGGAGAACTGCCTGAACCTGAGGGGTAGAGGTTGCAGTGAGCTGAGATTACATCATTGTACTCCAGCCTGGGCAACAAGAGCAGAAGTCTGTCTCAAAAAACAAACAAAAATAGGCAACATATAGATGCAAACTAAGTGTCTGTCAACAGACAAATGGATAAAGAAAATGTGATACATACACATTGGAATACTATTCATCCATAAAAAAATGAGATCCTGTCACTTGCAACAACATAGATGAAACTGGAGGACATTATGTTAGTGAAATAAGCCAGGTGGAGAAAGACAAGCTTTGCATGTCCTCACTTTTTTGGGGGAGCTAAAAATTAAAGCAGTTGAACTCATAGAGAATAGAATGATGGTTACCAGAAGCTGGGAAGGGTAGAAGGGTAGTAGGTGAGGTAGGACTGGGGTTGGTAATGGATACAAAAATATAGTTAGAAAGAATATATAAGATCTAGTATTTGATAGCACAACAGAGTGACTGTAGCTAACAATAATTTGTTGTACATTAAAAAATAAGTACAATTGGAATGTTCATAGCACAAAGAAGTAATAGATGCTTGAGATGATGCACACCCCATTTACCCTGATGTGATTATTACACATTGTATGCCTGTATCAGAACATCTCATGTACCCTATAAATCTATGTATTGACTATGTACAGGTAAAAATTAAAAATTAAAAAAAATATTAAAACAATGATTTTTCTTTTACTTCTAGCTGGATTCCTGTAGTATAAGAACCAGCTAGATAATGAGACAGCAAAACTAGGTTATCATTAGTTAGGTTTTTGAATAATTGTCTGTCTATTGAAGGTAATATTACTGATTTTGTTTGAACTGTAATAATGTGATTAAAGAGTTTAACAAAGTTATATGACAAAAACACATAGCTCATCTGAAACGCAGAATGTCATTAAAGATGATGCTATTCTTTGGTATGACATTTTAGAGTTAGAAGGCTCATAGGAATTAGTCCAGTCTCCTCATTTTTGAATTAAAGAGCCTTAGGATAAAAAATGTGTTTGACTAGACCATAGAACTTGTTGAGAGCAAAGTTACTAGAAGCCTGGAAACTATATCTCATGATTCATATGCTAATGTTTTCATATGGAAATATTGACTGGTAAATGAAAGGAAACATTTAAATATCCTATATAGGACACCCTGAATAACTTGAGACTAGAATATGACCTTTGAATGAGGCAACAATTTTTAAAATTTTAATTTAGAACAAATCAACTTAGGCCTATACCACAAGTATCTTGAGATGCATGACAAATACACCTAGAGAAATAGCATGAATTTTTTTTCCAAGAAAAGAAGCAGTGTGCGCATGTTCTCACTCATAAGTGAGTGTTGAACAATGAGAACACATGGACACAGGGAGGGGAATATCACATATCAGGGCCTGTTGCGGGGTGGGGGTCTAGTGGAGGGATAGCAGGGGGTGGGGTGATAGGGGAGAGATAGCATTAGAAGAAATACCTAATGTAGATGACAGGTTGATGGGTGCAGCAAACCATCATGGCACGTGTATACCTCTGTAACAAACCTGCACGTTCTGCACATATACCCCACAACTTAAAGTATAATAATAATAATAATAATAAAAGAGGTATAGAAAAAAAAAAAAGAAAAGAGGCAGTGTGGTCTCTGATACACAAATGAGTACTGGACCAGAAGTGGTAAGGGTTGAGTTCTGAATCTGGCTCTAAAACTAAATAGCTGTGTTATCATTTATTCTTTGCATAACTTCTCCAGGTAAAAGTTTCCTCATCAGTAAAATAAAGAAGCTGAATCAGATGGTCTGTAGGGACCAGCTTTAAATAACTGTATTTTTCATGGATTTTTAATAGCAAATTTAATCTGTCTTAAATAAGTGCCGTATGTTCCATTATTAAACAAGCAAGACAACAAGTAAGTAGGTAAAGAGAAAATCAGTAAAAAATGAATGACTCATGATGCTGAGTCAGTTTATATTCTGAACA
Source organism: Cebus imitator (assembly GCF_001604975.1). Lineage (NCBI taxonomy): Eukaryota > Metazoa > Chordata > Mammalia > Primates > Cebidae > Cebus > Cebus imitator. The sequence continues at coordinate 5,088,843 of NW_016107379.1, read as the reverse complement.
TAAACTGAGTTTTTTCTTTTCTTCATCACAGGTATAATACTACACGTCTGCTTCAGGAAGAAAGTGCCTGCCATTCTTATCATTTCTGCGCAGGTTCATGCCAGCACAGAACAGAGAATCAGGTCAGTTTTAGGATTGTATTATTTGTTGAAAAAGGAGCGAGGAACAGAATTGTGATTGTTTTTGCTGCATTATTGTGCAGCAGCAAGACCACTGACTTGTGATTCAGGAGTTGAGTTTCAATCCTCCTTTACCATTGCTGGCTGGTAAGCTTGGGGAAGCCTTCTTTCCTTGTTGGCTCTTAGCTTTCTGCACTCAAACAGGGCTACATTAGAATAAGTTATCTTCAGTTTCACTTTTGGCTTTAAATCAACATTACTTTGCTTATAGGTACCTACAGATGATAAAAGTCACATTTTTAAAGCATCCTTTCCTCTTGTTTTTTCCTGGAAAAATCTAGTTGTTTGTAAAGCACATGCTTTGGAACTCTTTAATCAATTGTATTATGGTTACTTTGAGTGATTAGTTTAAGCTATTAACTATCTTGTGAGGCCCTTGAGAGTACTGTGGCTACCCTTAGTTTTAACGTTTTACTTTACTTTGTTGTTGTTAAAAAGTTTATTTTTTACATGAGTTATTAGTTTTTCAATAACGTTCTTCAGCTTTAGAGAGGGCACCTTTTTGATCATGTTGGTTCTGTGTTGATTGCAAATAACCAAATTATTTTAACCAAAAAAGGGAAGACTTTTGGAATTGTCCCAGGAGATGCCACAGGATCCAAGAACAGAAATGCAGCTGGACTGCACAATGAGAACCCAGGAGCAAACGCAGTCAGATTTCCTGCGGAGTCTCAGCAGAGTTTCTCCTCTCTGCATGTCCATCTCATTCTTCTCTCTTTGGGAACTGGCTGTCATCATATTTCTGTTCTTTGTGTGGTGAAGTCTGCTTGCCATTGCCTCCCAAGCATAATACCTTATAATCCAGACCCCCAAAGAAAGGCTAACTCCTAAGTACTCAATACTGATTTCCCAGAACAGACTCTGATTCCTTAGTCAGATACTTTTAGACAAATTGTGTCTTAGGGCATGGTAATTTAAAAGCTTTATGTTGGCTTTCTTTGTTTTAAAGCCTGTTCTCTGAAATGGATCTCTAAAATGAGAATAACTAAAAATAGGGTGTAGTAGTACTCCTTCCATGTGTGCAGTAGTTCCCTTACCAAAAAGGGATATGTTCCAAGACCCCCAGTGGAAGCCTGAGACCACAGATAGTAGGGAACTCTGTGTATACTATGTGTTTTCTTATACATACTTACCTGTAATAAAGTATAATTTATACATTAGGCATAATGAGAGATTAATAATGATAACTATTAATAAAACAGAACAATTATAATAAATACTGAAATGAAAGTTATATGAATGTGGCGTCTATCAAAATATCGTGTTGTATATAATATTTCTGAAGTGTGGGGAGCTGGAACCGTGGAGGGTGAAACCATAGATAAAGGGGGAATATTGTAATAGATTTATCCATGTTATTGCATTCAGCTATGTTACCTAGCATGAAAAAGGATAAAACATCTGATCCTTTTAATGCTGAGTAGTATTTCAGTGTTTGGATAGTCCATAGTTTGTGTATCCATTCACCAGTTCATGGACATTTATTTGACTGTTATGAATAAAATGGTACAGTGCAATAAGATATTTTGAGAAATGAAAGCTTTTTTATTTGACTTTTTGAGAAAAAAAGATTTGAATATAGGAGACATACCATTAGGTACCCAGCTCAGCTGCCAAGCATGATTTTGGATAAATTACTTTTTCTCTCTGCACCTTAATTTATTCAGATCCTGCCATTGCCACATACTAGCTTTGTGACCTTAACTTCTGGGCGTCCATTTATACATTTTAAAAAAGGAGTGGATGATAGTGATAGCTCATGATGTTGTTATGAAGAATTAATATATGTGTTCAAACAGTTCCTGGCACATCATTATTATTATCATCATCAATTTTTGATATCAGTAGGTTGGATTATATGACTGCAGAGGTCCCAGCTCACTAAAAAATCTGTGGTTCTAAGATTTTCTGATATGGACAATTATCTTTTTTCTTAATATAGACCTTTGGGCATCTGCTTTAGTCCTTAATGGAGGCTAATTTTGGTATTACTGATAGAAGTTACTTTGAATTAAGTATATGTATGCTATCTATTGCCACGTCTATTACTTTGTTAGGGCTGCTATTACAAAGTACCAAAAACTGTGTGGCTTAAACGACAGGAACTTATGGTCTCGCAGTCTGTATGCTAGAAGTCTGGAGTCAGCGTTGCAGGGTTGGTTCCTCCTGAGACTAGTGAGGGAAGGATTTGTTCCAGTCCTGTTTTCTTGGCTTATAGGTGGCCGTCTTCTCCCTGTGTCTCTTTGCATGGTCTTCCTTCTATGCATGTCTCTTGTGTCCAGATTTCTGAGGCCCACCTGATGGCCTCATTTTAACTTGATTACCTCTGTAAAGACCCTAGCTTCAAATAAGGTCACATTTTGAGGTACTGGCGGTAAGGATTTCAACATATGAATTTTGGGGGAAACACAGTTCAAACCATTGCCCTACATAACAAATTACCCCAAAACTTCTCAGATTAGAACCACAAACATCATCTGTTTTTGTTGATCAAGAATCTGAGTGCAGCTTAACTGACTCCTCTGGCTCAGGGTCTCTCACAAAGCTGCACTCAACATGCCTGCTAGGTCTGTGGTGTCATCTGAAGGTCCTGGGAGAGGATCTGCTTCCAGTTCGATCATGTGATTATAGGCAACACTTAGTTCTTCACTGGTTGTTGAACCAAGGGACCCAGGTTCTTGTGTGGCTGTTTTTGAGAAGCCAGCTTCAGTTCCTTGACACATGAGCCTTATTTGTAGGTCAGTTCACAACATGGCATCAGCTTCCATTTAGTGCAAGCTAACAAGAGAGGGTGAGCAAGATGAAAGGCCCAGTATTTTTTTAATATAGTCTTGAAAATGGCATGCCTTCACTTTTTCCATATTCTGCTTATTAAGAGTGATTCTCTAGGTCCAGCCAACATTCAAGGAGAGAGAATTACACAAGGGTGTGAATACCAGAGGGTAGGGTCATTGGGAGCCACTTTTGAGACTGACTACTAGTATGTAGGAATGAAGAAAGAAGAAAATACATTAAGTGGAAAAATTAAGAATATATTTAATATTAATCAGAAAGCTTATCTTAAACCTCAAACAGAGATATATTGCTCTTGTGCATTATTACATTTATAAACAGAAAATACCCCGCCTTTAATAAAAAAAAAGGATAAATGTAACTTGTAACTTTTATGTTTCCCTTTTTTTTTTTTTTTTTTTTTTTTAAGCAAAGGAGAGTTTAGTTTTTTTTCTTTTATCAGAATCAGTTATGTTTTGGTCCTGTGTAAACTAATTCAGGCGGCACATGGCTTTCACTTTGCTAACTTATTAATATATTTCTCATAAAATATGCAGAGGTCTAATCTCATTTCCCTAGAAAATTTTAAGAGTAAAAGTTCTGAGGTTAGTAAGATCACCTTAATTTTATCAACTTTTTTTGTGGTCATTTTCAACAATCAAGGTGTTATAAAGTATTAGGAATTATCTGCCATTTGTTAGGATATTTAATACACCAAACTAGCCAAGGATAGTTACTCAATTACAGTTGCTTTTCCAGAACATAGTAGTATAATCTTAAATACCATATCATCCAGCTAGCAGCTCTTATCACTTACACTGATGGAAAAATATGTGGTGTTTTAGTCAGGTTTATCCAGAGACAGGCTATTGATTGGATAGGTATTTAGATAGTGTTATATATGAGAAAGAATTTTTTAGAGGAATTGGCTTAGTCGATTATGGAGACTGAGAATTCTCACTATAGGCTCTCTAGAAGCTGGAGAACCAGGGAACCTGGTATCATGACTCAGTCCAAATCCAAAGGCCTCAGAACCAAGAGAGCCAAAGCTGTAACTCTCAGTCCAATGTGGAGTCAGACATGGAGGAGGGAGAGGGGTTGGTGCTAGTCCCAGAATCCAAAGGCTAGAGAAGCAGGAGCTCTGATGTTCAAGCACAGAAGAAGGGCATCCTGGCTCTAGAAAAGAGAGCAAATTCACCTTTCTTCCGCCTTTTTGTTACATTTGGGTCCCCAGCTGATTTGATGGTGCCCACTCACATTGAGGACAGATCTTCCTCACTCAGTCCACAGACTCAAATGCTAATCTTGGAAACACCTTCACAGACACACCCGGGATACCCCAATCATTCAAATCAAATTCCATACCACATGGTTTTGTCTTTCAGCAGAAAGGGGATGAGCTCAGTGCTTGCTGAAACATTGAGAATAAATGCTGCTTTACCAGCTATCTGGATGTGTTAGTCCATTCTCACATTGCCATGAGAAAATACCTGAGACTGGGTAATTTATAAAGAGGTTTAATTGACTCACCGACCTACAAGGCTGAGGAGGCCTCAGGAGACTTACAGTCATGGTGGAAGGCACATCTTCACAGGGCAGCAGGAGAGAGGATGAATGCCAGCAGGGGAAATGCCAGACACTTATAAAACCATCAGATCCTATGAGACTCACTCATGATCACAAGAACAGCATGGGGAAATCCTCCCCTATGATCCATTTACCTCCTGGCCCCACCCTTGATGTGGGGATTATGGGGATTACAATTCAAGGCAAAATTTGGGTGAGGACACAGAGCCAAACCAAAACACTGGGTATCCCTTAATCCAGTCATGCTGACACCCCAAATCCACCACCATCATACTTGAATACTAATTTTATGGGTTCTTTTTGTAATTCTTGTTATGGAAAGTGGTATAGTTGTGTTTCTGGAAGTGAAATTTCACCTAGATGGCATTATCTGTAGGAGTTAATCTATAAGGGGTGTGTGTGTGTGTGTGTGTGTGTGTGTGTGCACATGTAATGTATGGAACATTTCTTTAGTAAATTTAGTCTAAGAACTCTAGTTCTTTGACTTGTTAGCAGGGTCAGCAGAAATCATACATAAATTTGAGACTTTCTTTTGATACTTATAGTGGACTAGGGAAGGCATTCTTATTTTTGAACAAATGCTAATTTTTTTTTCTTAGAAAAACTCTGTTGAATTTATTATGGCAGAGGGGAAGGATAAGCTTTAGCTCTTAGGATGCTGTTACTAGGATACTGAGCTGAGAGTTTTGTTTTATGATATACCTTCTTTTTATTAGGAAAACTTCTGGAACTCAATAGATTTATGACTAGATTTTAGGCTTTCGACTCTTTGAGGAAAATAATGTTGCAAATTTTATGGTTTAGAACAACAGCATCCAGAAATGAAAGTCTGTGTCAAATGTATTAGAAAGAAAACATGTGTTGAGAGTTTAAAAAGCTTGAAGGGAATTCAGGAAAATGTAAATAAGCAAAGATACTTAATGTGGTGTTTAAATTGCAAAGTATAAAAAATTTTTATAATCAGAAAAAAGTAAGTAGCAAAATAAAATTGTATTACTAGAGTTTCAGGATTTTAAATTTTAATTTTCTTTATTTTGAAGATGCTTAAAATTTAAGGCTTAGAAACACTAATCTTTTTAATCACCACTTTATCTACTGTTGCGAAACATTTTTTTCCTTTTATGTAGACTTTTCATTTATTAAGCGCAGCCTGATATTTCTATGCCCACATCATATTGAATTTATTTTCAGCCCTTAGTATCCCTTACTTAGCACTTGTTTTGGGGACAAATTATACATTGATCTTTATCAACAATATGATTAAAAAATATATAAGATGTATTAAAAGCAGATATGAAAGTGAAAAAACTGCAGTGTAATACGTGTTTTGGTTAAGATCTCAAACTTAATCATATTTTCTAGTTTAAATCATATTATTGCTTATAGCTCTTTATCCCAGGACAGATTTTCTAACCTCTTCTTATTTCCTCATCTGTAAAATGGATTTATTAGTAGTACTTAGAAGTGTCAAAGGATTAAATGTGATAATGCTTATAAAGTACTTAATACTGTGCCTGGCACATAGTAAGTAGAAGCTAAATTTATATTGGCTGCTATTTGTTGTTAATAAGCATCAACCTTATTCATTTTTACTTCAGAATTTTTGAGATTGAAATATAAACAAAACCATGTCAACGGCAAATGGTTTTATGTATATATATCCCTTGGTATTTAGTTGATTGGTTACATATTTTATTAGCATACTGACATTATTTTTGCACTTTATCTTAGTGAAAAGCCAAGCAGTGATGTTTATTTTTGAAAAATAGAATAGAGATTGCATAAAAGAATATAAGTTTAAAGGCATCACTTAAATTATTGACTTACAAAGAAAGGAGAGGAGAAGAAAATAGAGGAAATAAGTGTGTTCTTTCTGCTTAGGTAAGAGGTGATATTTTTTAGTCAATCAGTTCTTAAAAATTGCAAGCACAAGGATGTCAGGTTTTCATTTTCTTCTTAAACTTTGTTAACCACTAGACCCCCTCTTCTGTTTCTCATTTTCTTTTGCTTTTACATAGGGGTAAGAAGTGGGGAGAAGGAATGCCATTCATTGTCTTATAAAGGTCAAGTCATTCCCTGTGGTCATGTGAGTGTCCCTTGTGGGTACCTCAATTTTATGAGGATCTCTACTAAAAGGCATCTTTACATGGATTAATCTGGTTGTGAGATGAATAAGGGCTCTTGGCAGCATCCTAAGAAACCTAAAGTCCTTCTCCTTTTAGAAAAAGAATCTATGCCTAAGTTAGGTGAAATACGGAATTTGAAAGTGTTATATAAGTGATATAGAAAGAAGACAGACAATTTATTTTAAATATGAAACATGGAGTCTGAAGCTGCTTATTATCTTCTTTGTGTGTACTGGGGGAAGAACCTCAAAAAGCCTAGCTGAGGATCATATTTTGAAAGTAAAGATTCAGTATTTTTTGATTGAATGAAGGATTTTTTTGTGAATATGTCTATATTCCGGATTGAAATGTGAGTTAAAGAATTACCAGATTTCAAAACATAGGGAAGGGAGTACAGGTTCTTTTTAATCTTTGCTTGCTTTTTAAAACTTAACTGCCTTGTGTTTTCTTAGAAAAATTAGGATATTTTGATTCTTTCCTCCTCCAAATAGCAGAAATTATTTATAATGGTCTTTTTCCCTCCCTTCCTCCTACCATCATTTCTTCCCTTCTGCTTAATTTTTGACTTTTCAGCTTGGTTCTCTTATTTGGTCATACTGTATGTTTTGTAGGAAGCAAATCATGTATCCTATGTTTATGATGCAAGAATTGTTTTTCTCCTTAACAATATCTCTAGCTGTTTCTAACCTCTATAATTACCTAGTCCAAAACAAGTTTCAAAAAGCCCCATAGGAATGCATTTTTGTAGTCATCTCTGAACCAGTCATCATTTAAAATGAAAACTTTTTGAGATGAGATTTGGTTTATTTTTTTAAAAAACCTTTGCCTTCTTCCAACATCAGTAGATAATCCTAATGCTTTGCTGTTTCTGAGTGACGAGTGGGCATTTAGGAATAAGGCTTCCTTTTCTGGTCAGGAGTTAATTGAAGCCTTTACAGAATATTATCAAAAAGCAGACTATCCCTCATTAAAAAAAACACTCATGGGTTGTTATTATGGAGGCCCTACTATAGAATTAAATAGGATTAAATTAGGTTTTTTAAAAATATGGGTTTATCTTTATTGTTCCTATTTTTTGGATCATAGATTTTTATGTTTTTCATTTCCTTTACCTATTGAAGAGTGGTCCTGTTGAAGGAATTCAGTTTTATAATGTTATGGATATGTTTGAAATCTATCGCTGTTACCAGAATAATAGCTGATGATTATTAAAAACAACGTTAATAGCTAACATTGACTGTTTCCTAGGATTTTTAAAAACACATATTACATCATTTATTTTTCTTATAATCCTGTGAGGTAGATTCTACTATTATTATTCTAATTTTATACTGTTGAATAGAAGAAGTAACTGACCTAAGAGCACAGGATGAGGAACGGCAGGGCCTGAATTCATACCTAGAAGTTTGGCTCCAGAGCCCATGCATTGGACTGCTGTCCTATCCTGCCTTTCTAATACACAAAGAAAGACCTCACTAATTTCTTTTTCTACCCTAAAAGGACATGAGGCATTTTTATTATGTTTGAATTTATATTTAAAGCTGATAGCCTGTGAGTATTCATTCATATTAAACACAGGTTTCAAACATTTTATTCTATTGCTGATAAAAATAAGAAAATGCACACTAATAAAAAAAAGTTTGGACCAGAAATGATTTGTTCTATCTTCTCATGTGACTCTGTATAAGGTTAGCATCCTATTTTGGGAAGAACATATTGATTAGTAATTGAATCCCAGGCTTTGCTATGTCCTAATCATATTTTTGGTATTTAGTATGCTCATTTAACTCATTTGTTTCTTTGGAAGTTTGCATCTGTATCTACATAGATGTTCATATTTGTGTTTCTGCCCCACCCCTGAAGGTTGTTTTGAAGACAGTTTTCCTGGTGACAGATACTGTAGAAATCAGTACAGGAAGTACAGCCAAGCTTCCGAGGAACTGAATATTTTTAGGTGCGCCTTCTTTTTCTGTAGTTGCCTGTATTCTTTGTTTTTGTTTTGTTTTGCTAATTGGTCTCTACTTTCTTATCAGTGTACAGAGGTGAGTTGTGAGTGTTAAGTTCAGCTAGCCTATAGTTCCCATTAGATTAATATCTCATAATATTCTAAATTCTAACTTGCTATGGAAGAGAACCCATTTATCTCACAATATGAAGGATGTCTAACACTGTTCAGTCTGCTGTCATTGGAAGAGCCTCGTTAGGTGTTCACAATAAAGCTCCTTTTCAGTGAGTAGGGAAAGGGCAGGCTTTCTAAGAAGGGGATATGCACAAGAAGAAAATAAATACCTTTAGTATTTAAATAAATAATTTTAGTAACACCCAAAGAAAAAATGTTGAGGATTTTAAGTTTAGATACATTTTGATGTAAGTTTTTAATTTGAGTTAGCCCTTTGCTTTTTCTTGCCTGCGTGGATGTTGGGATTTTGTGGAAGACTTGTTTTCATAGCCCTTAGTTTATGAGTCTGAAATTGGAATACATTTTAAGTCGAATTGAATAGTGGAAAATGGTGTGTGAGCCTATATGAATGAATTTTTCAGTCATGTCTTACGTTAGAACTGTATTTTAAAGAAACATAGACTTATAAAAATCCTGTTTTCTCTGAAGCGTATTTCTGCAAAAAATGTGTGGTGACCATAACCATCTTCCTTTCTTTAGTTTCATTGTACTCCTCATTGTTTGCATGCTTTGCCTAAGGCCTGAGTCTCAGGGTGGTTGGACCTTTTAAGTATAAAATAAAAGTACCTGCTACATAATTAATAGGAAATAACATCTGTGTGATCGTATAAGGTATATGCAAATAACAGATATTTATAAAAATACAATTTGCTCCTTTACTGTCTGTTGACCTTGATAAGACATTCTAATGGAAACTATGAAACAACATGGTTTAAGAAAAGATGTGCGCAGTATACCCACACATTATCATCTTTGGTACCATGGGAAAATTATATGGTTTTATACTTAAAGTATTGGTGACATGCATTTGTTTATGGAAGAAAAAAAAAGTGGATTTGTAATTCTGTGTATTATTTTGTGTATTCTCAGAACCTGATTAGAGTGATAACCATTCTAAGATTTAGCAGTTAGCACTTTGTAGACTAAGAGGAAGTTGTTATTTCTGCTCTATCAAGACTGCTAGATATCTAGGCTGAGTGTGGTGGCTCACACCTGTAATCCCAGCTCTTTAGGAGATCGAGGCAGGTAGATTACTTGAGGTCAGGAGTTCGAAACCAGCCTGGCCAACATGGCAAAACCCTGTCTCTACTAAAAAAATACAAAAATAAGCAGGGTATGGTGGTGGACACCTGTCATCCCAGCTACTCAGGAGGCTGAGGAAGGAGAATTGCTTGAACCTGGGAGTCAGAGGTTGTAGGGAGCCGACATTGAGCCACACTCCAACCTGGACAACAGAGTGAGACTACATCTCAAAGAAGAATACTAGAAATCTGAAAACAAATGTAGACTGCCCAGTGGTTTAATCTCCCCCTTACCTTTTTAAACCCAGTTTTGTATTTTGAAAAATTTAAAGATACAGAAATGTTTAATGAACAATATGGTGAACATCCAAACACCTTCAACTTTAATTCAGTAGTTACCATACATTCTTGTGGAGCATGTACATTTCAGAGAGGGGGTGTGGCATTGCTGAACCATTTAAAAGTAATTTCAGACCTTATGATATTTCACTCATAAAAACTTTATACTTTAGTATGTATCTCCTAGAAATAAGGACATGTTTACATGACCACTGTATTAATTACCATATGTAAAAAATAATAGTAATTCTGTGCTAAATTTAGTCCATATCTTAATTCTCCAGTTGTCCTCAAAACTTCCTATATAGCTTTTTTCAAACAACAGCCTAGTTAAGGTCCACATATTGCATTTGCCCCTGTCTCTTTATTCTTTATAAAATCTGGATTAATTTCCCTTATCCTGTTTCTCTTTCACTCTTCCTCTCTTTTTTTTTTTCCCTATTCCTTTCTTTTTTAATAATACTTTTTGAAGAGTCCAGACCAACTTTCTTATAAAAATTCACATTCTCTATTTGTTTCTTCCTGGGTCTGCCTAGTGAAGTCAGAAAGTATTCCTGTTATGGGAGCAAGAAACCACATGAGATATTTTTTAAAAGACTTCCCAGGGCATTAGATAGCGACTAGAAGTAGTTATTACTTGGCTGAAGTTAATAAATGAAAATAATTGAGAGGTTTCTTTCAGGCTGCTGGAGCAGAAATTGGAAAAAGAATAGGGAAATAAAGGTTAAAGGAAATGCATATGGCACTGAGGCATGATACTAGGTGAGTTACTTAATAAAGAGGGAAGAGACTTGGAAATCACAGCCCTCAACACTTAGAGGGTTAGATGTGCATTCTGTGCTAGGTAAGTAGTTGAATGAATGAAGAAACGCCTTTAGATTTTCTCTTCTCAGCTTAACTGCTGCTGGAAAAGCAAAGGCGGTTGTGAGCATTAAACCTTTCGTAAGTATGTTAGGAGGTTTTCCATGGAAGTGCACGTGTATTATTAGTATAGTGTACTGCTTCTTGCATATTTTCAAGAACAAATTTGGAGCCATGATTTTACACTTTGGCTATATCTTAGTGCTTTTAATGGTTGCATAGGTACTGTAGTTGGAAGGTAATGATAAGAAAAGTTTCAGAATCAGAGGATTTTAGGTTTAAATCCTGTTCCTACCACATACTAGCTAAGCAACCTTGTTCAAGTATACCTTTCCTCTGACTGTTTCCTCTTTTGTGATGATGAAACCACATTGTGTAGGGGAAAGAGCAGACGACTGGGTGTAAAGCAGACAGACCTGTTTTTAAAGCCTGGTTCTTCTGGTTTCTAGCATGTGACCTTGGTCTGCTTAACTTCTCTTATTCTCAATGTTCTGTCTTGTAAAAATGGAATTGATAGTATCTACTTCATGTGATTGTTGTTAAGATTAAAGAGATAGTTCATGTAAAATGCTGAATGTGGAGCCTGGCATATGGTAGGTACTTGGCATATGTTAGCTTTCTTTTTACAGCATGATTGTGAGAATCAAGTTAAGTGGTCAATTAGATGTGAAATGCCTTTGGAAAGAATAAAGTCCTAAACAGAAAACTTAGCCAATGCCTAGGAAATAGAATATGGATATAAAGCCATGTCTGTATTTCTATTCATTTTACATTGTAGAAATCTCTGTAATGATAGTATCCTAGAAATATTGTAAATGCTAAAAATAACTTTTCAGAAATCTACTTTTTAAGAAAATAGATCTAATTGTTAAGTATTAAGACATTGCAATTAGTTATAAATTTTGTATAGAAAAGAGATTCCTTGAATTTCTCCGGGCTGTGACCTAAAATCACTGTGCCTGTGTGAATTTGTATAGTTATAGCCTAAGTGCATTCCCCATTGATATAGCTTGTAGGAATTGGACAAAGAGCAGTAACTTGCAAAAATGTGATAAGGCAGTGGGGGTTGGGCTAGGGTAGTCAAGTGGGCAGAGAAGTGGTTGCGATGATAAGAATTTGTGTAACAGAGTTGTTTGTACAGATTTTCTTTGGACTCAACTTTTTATTCTTGATGATAAGAATGCTGTTTTCTTTCCAGTATAGGAAGGACATCTTTCATTTCACATGGGAATTTTATCTCCTAGTTTTAAGAAACAGCGTGGTCAGAATGATCTTCTTGTACCTGCTGTTCTTTAAAGTGCCTTTAAAATAGTATGCCAGCATGGCATTTTGAGGTGGCATACATATTCTTAACTCATTTACCCCAAAGACTGTGATGATTTTCCCCTCTTTGATTATTTGTAAATTGAAAGAAACATGGAAACTGCTTTTGTAAGTTCAGAGATCTGACAGCATGAGTCCCAGCTGAATAGAAGATAGGCCAAACATTTCCTTTTTTAGCTATCATTTAATGCTTTAAGCAATGTATAGAGAGTAAATTAAACAACTCCATTGCATATGGGATTCCTTGGCTGGGTGTGGTGGCTTCCGCTTGTAATCCCAGTGCTTCAGGAGCCTGAGGCAGGAGGATCTCTGGGCCGTAATTTTTGCTTATTTGCTTCTCAAGATCTAAAATAATATATTTTATTAGTGTTGGGGTTTTTTAAGTTAACCCATTAAATTCTTTCTTACCTATATTTAGGACAAATTAAGAAATACAGGGAGTGTCATGGTCAAATTTCATTTGGGGAAGGCACTCCATAGTAGTGTATAGAATGATTTAGGGCCAAAACTGGAGGAACGGCGGTCATTAGCAGATTGTAGCAGTAAATTAGGTGAGAAATGCTAAGTGATTAGGTCCTACACCAGTTTGGTATGATTGGAGAAGAAAAGGTCATGTTAATGATATTCTCTTAGGAGATTCTCCTTTGGGGCATGGGACTTATAGAAAAGGAACAAAATGAATTGAAACTATTGAGTAATCTAGGTTAACTTTCAAGTTTCTAGTGGGATGACTAGTTGGCACTGGTCCTGTTCAGCTGTGTAGGAATTATAAAAGAAGGAACAGATTTTAGGAAGAAAAATAATGTGTTAGTTCCTGAATATAATGATTTTTTTGGAAATAATTTCAAACTTGCAGAAAAGTTGCAAAAATAATATAAAGAACATCTATGTACCCTTTATTTAGATTAATCTATTGTTAGTTTTTTGTCCCAATGCTTTATTACTCGCTTTTTCTCACTTTGTGCATGAATGTTTGTGCGTATATATTTGTAAATATACATGCATGCACATATTTATTCTTTTCATTGAGCCATTTGAGAGTTACATTGAACATATTATAGCCCTTTAGTCCTAAATGTCTTTGTGTAGATTTCTAAGAATAAGGATCATCTCTTACATTAACAGTCTAAAAACTTAAGTAGACTTAACATTCTTACATTACTTTTATCTGCCATATCTTAAATTTTGTTATTGGACCAAATAAATGTCATCTATGGCAGTTTTCTTCCCCTCCAGTGTTGGAGTTAGTCCGTGATCATATGTTGCATTTATAGTTAATGTCTTTTTTGTATCCTTTAATCTAGAATAATTCTTCAACCTTTATCTTTTATTATATGGGCATTTTAAAAGTACATAGTCATCTTTCCTCTACCTTTTTAGAAGTTATTTTTTGTTTGTTCCTGATTTTTTATTTGTTTGATGTTTCCTCTTGATAACATTTCAGGTTATACATTCCTGGATGAAATATTATGTAAGGATCTATAAGTACCCACTGTTCTGCCCCTCATTTGTGATGGAAATTTTGACTGCTTCGTTGTCTGATTTTTCCACTATATAGTTGCTATGTGTATTAGTTTGTTCTCATATGGCTATGAAAAAATATCTGAGACTGGGATTTATAAAGGAAAGAGATTGAATTGTCTCACAGTTCCACATGGCTGGGGAGGCCTCATGAAACTTACAATCATGGTGAAAGGGGAAGCAAACACACCTTTCTTCACGTGGAGACAGGAGAGAGAAGTGCTGAGCAAAAGGAGAAAAGTCCCTTATAAAACCATCAGTTCTCTTAAGAACTCACTATCATGAGAACAGCATGGAGGTAACCACCCCATGATTTAGTTACTTTCCACTGGGTCCCTCCCATGACACATGGGGATTATGGGAATATAATTGTAAATGAGATTTGGGTGGGGACACACCCAAAGCATATTACTACATGTTCCCTGCAACTAATAAACAGTCTACTAGGAGGGAGACACTTTAAGGCAGTTAAAGTATACAACTCCTCATAACATTCCATCCCCTATATGTAGAATCTATTGATGATACTTGCTTGAATCAATCTTTACTGTTATAGTACAAAATGATGATTTACTCTCCCTGCATTTACCAGTCATTACTCAGCATTCTACTATAATAGGAGCCCTTCTATTTATCTGTGTGTATTGTGTATTTATCGTTGATTTGAATTTGTGGTTTCCTATTTTTCCCTTAGTGCTTGACATTTCATTACTGTCCTTAAATATTTTGGAGCTCAAATTGTCCTAGTTCTCACCAGTGGCACCTTCTTCATGCTGACTCCTGTATATTTTTACATGTCCACGTGATTTTTTAAGCAAGTCATTATTTTTACTCTTTATAATAAGCCTCATGCCTTTATTGCCCAGCACTGGAGTCAGTCATTTCTCCTAGGAGCCTTGGTCCTTCTTATTGGGTAATAATATTAGAAACCAAGATCTGGATGCTTTGGTATGTATGTTATTGCTGGGTATCTTTGCTTCTGGGCTCTATCAGGGAACAAACTAGAAAATGTACACATGTGTATATACACAAATTTGTGCATGTGTTTGCATATATATGCCCATGTAACATGGATACATATGTGAATATGGGAATATTATTTTCAAAATAAGAATTCACATTGATACCTCCAATTCTCCCTTTTTCTATGGTGAGAACATGGGCTTCCAACAATGCCAACATTTTACTCATTTGGTCTAAATGAATACCATCTAAAATAGTTTCAGAATTATTTCATATATATCACTAAAAACAAAAACAACATGCTACTCTGGTATATAGGCAACCTTACTGTTTTTTGGTTTATCTTTCCAATGTGTCTTTTTGTAGTGATTAGTAGATACATGTATTTTTTTGTTTCTGCTTTTTACAAACACAAAAGATAGCATATTGTGTGTGTAAAGACTTTATAACTTAGCTGTTTACACTGGAAAACAGACCCTGGAAATTATTCCATATCACTTCATAGAGGTCATCATCATTCTTTTGTGTGTATGTACACCAGTTTATTCATCTTGTTTTCTCTGTATATCCAGGTAGTGTCTAGCATTTTACAGTTATACAGCGCTGCAATTAATACCCTTGTGTCTTTTCATACTGTTGGAGGTGTATCTTCAGGATGAATGTAGGAGTGGAATTACTAGGTTGAAGTGGTAAATGCCTATGTAGTTTTGCTAGTAGATGTTAGCAAATTCCCTTCCATAGGGTTTGTACTGTTTTGCATTCCCATCAGCTATGTATGAGAGTGCCTGTTTTCCCACAGCCTTACCAAGAGAGTCTATTGTCAAGCTTTTGAATTTTTGCCAATCTGGAGGGCAAAGAAATGGTATTTTGATATCGTTAGAATGTGTATTTTCTTATTATGAGTGAAGTTTAACATCTTTTCAGGTCTATCAGAGCCATTTATATAGGGGGAGATGTCTGTCCATATCTTTTTTCATTTTTCTCTAGGAATTTTGATATTTTTTCATTATTATTAAGCTCTTTGAATGTTGGGAATATTAGCTCTTTATCTGTAATGTATACTGCAGGTATTTTTCTCCCAATTGTATAATTTGTCTTTTGACTTTGCTTTTGGTGGTTTTTACCATTCTAAGTTTTATATATATATAGATAGTCAAATTTACTATTGATTTTTATTATTGCCCTGGCATTTTGAGTCATAGTTATAAAACATAAAGAGTTTGAAATGAATTTGCTATGTTTAATAGAAAAGGAATGAGATAGTTATCTACAACAGATACTGTATTCATCCTTGTCCTGTAATCTTACATTGTAAAGCCTGAATGGGAAAAAATTTGCTGTTTTATGTATAGCATATGTAAGTTAATTTATTTTACTTTTAACCTTTTTAATAGAAAATTTCAAATATCCATAAAATTAACTTGCATATCTATCACCTAGCTTTAGTAATTATCATTTCTTTTAAAACTTTCTTACCAAATGATTTAGATAATACGTTTTTAGTTATAGTGAATTATCCTTATAAAGAGGAAGATTTGGACTAGCCTAGTAGGCTTTGGCCAACTGGCCTCCCAGGTTCTCTTGGCTTCTTTTCAGTGGTCTTGGCACCAGACCTGACCTGTTTTATTGGCTTCTATAACTTCATCATTTCCATGAAACTGAATTTTATAGAAAAAAGATAAAAAAGATAATAGGTGAGAAATTAGTAATGTTACCATGAAGCAGTAAAATAATTCAGAAGGCTTGGCCAATTGATGCTTTAAAAGTTTTGTCTCTTCACACACACACACACACACACACACACACACACACACACACGAGATATTGATTCACCTTTTTTTTGTGTGTTTGATATATAAAATATATATCTGTTCATAGATATATACTTTATTTTGTATATGTGGTTTGGTGCAATATATAAAATATATATTCATCTTTTTTTCATGGTTTAATGTTATTAGAGTAGAGCCAGCAAACATCTTTTATTAATGAGTCTAAGAAGACAGCTTATAGATGTTTGCTAGCCAGAGTCTAAATGTAACACAGAAAATACTAAAAAATTCTCATTTGCTTAATGAAATTTTGTCTGTACTACAGTTACTTTGAACTGAAATTATGTTACTTTGATAACTTCCATAGAAAGTGTTTTATTAACTTAGTATATTATTTTCAGTTTATCAAGAGTCCAGGATTAATTTGGCGGAATGACTAGAGATCAGTAGAGCTCTGGGATTTCTTCATTTAATTTTAAGGGCTTGTATTCTATTTGGAACAACATTCTTGATACATTGACACCCAGTTGAAGTACTACATTAGAGTGTCAGAATAGCTATTCCCTCCTGCCTAAGTACAAACTGATCAGTCACTTGCTGCTAGTAATTATATGTGAGAATTGCAGTACTCTTCAGAAAACACTTAAGCAAAGGCAGGAAGGAAAATCAGTGAATTCTTCATCTAATGATTGTAAATCATTTGCATAAGTAAAGTCCACATTTGGTTTCTTTTTCTCATTGAGAATAGCAGTGGTAGTGATCATGGCATGACAGGGTGCTTTCTGGCAAGAAGAGGATAGAGAGGACTGATATAATCATGGGAAGATATTGCTGCATAGAACTGTATTCATTATTTTTTCTCTGTCCATCTCTTGTGAACTTACTAGATGAACTGATGAAGTGACCCTTTGCTTGTGTTTTGCATTTCTTGACCTATTATTTTTGTGTCGTTCTGTTTTTAGTTTATAATGTTGCTCATCCCTTTTCTGAAATTGCAGCTTGTCCACAAAAAAGATAGTTTTCTTATACATATCCAGAATGATAAAACATGATCTTTTTATGATTAATACTAAATATATGATGAGGCTCTACTTGTGTGGATTAGGAACATAAAATGTAATTTAAGTACTAAGTTTACTGTGAAACAGGTTCTTTATTAGTTTGTGGGAAATCATAGCATTCCTGATTAGAGAATAACATGGTAAGTAATTGGTTTTGTATCACTTGCCAAAAACATGTAACACATTGTGGGGGATGAGCAAGAAGTACGTGTATATAATTAAAACCTTTTTTCCCCAGTTCCTGTTAATTGAGGTCTGTACACTTGAAGCTTCTACTACTCTGAGGTTCTACAGTTTTGATTATTAAAAATTTGAGTGCACATATTTTTCTCTGGAGAGTCCCATGTTTAAACTGGTTTAAAGAGAGAATTCTAGATGTGGAAATAGAAACAGTAAAAATAGACAGCTAAAGATCTCAAGTCTGCAATGAACTTGGCTTTTATTTCTGTGGAGTGTTTGTGAGTTTAACTTGGCTTGAATACCAAGTTCTTGCTATAAAAACAAATCCTTTGGGGTTCATTTATAGGCTTCTTCTTTAGTGTGGCCAAGGAACTGGATGCTTTATTTTAATGCTGAATATATACTTTGAAGCTAGTACTATGTTAGTTTATGTTTGCCTGAAAATTTTGTAGTGACAGGCTTTAGATCAAATTTAATTCTGTTTCAGGAATAATATTCAATCTTAAATGCTTTATTTTTTTAAAATTGTGGAATATATGCTACCTAAAA
This sequence comes from Cebus imitator, assembly GCF_001604975.1. NCBI lineage: Eukaryota > Metazoa > Chordata > Mammalia > Primates > Cebidae > Cebus > Cebus imitator. The sequence continues at coordinate 5,070,409 of NW_016107379.1, read as the reverse complement.
ATGACCATTTTAACAGTATTTAAGTGTACAATTCAGTGGCATTATATTATGCTCAGGATGTTGTATAACCGTCACCACTATGTATTTTCTGAACTTTTTCATCATCCCAGACAGAAGCTCTGTACCCATTAGGTAGTAATTCCTATTTTCCTCTCTGCTGGCTCATAGTCACCTCTATTCTGCTTTCTGTCTCTATGAATTTCCCTGTTCTAGATATCTTATATTAAGTATGATTATACAATATTCGTGATTTTGAGTCTGGCTTTTTTCCCTTAGTATAATCTTTTCAAGGTTGATGTATGTTGTTGCATGTATCAGAATTTCATTTCTTTTATGGCAGAATAATATTCTGCTGTGTGTGTATACCACCTTCTATATGTTCATTCGTCTGTTTACACACACCTGAGTTAACACCTTTCGCTACTGTGAAAATTGCTGCTAAGAACATTGGCATAAAAGATTCTGTTTGAGTCACTGTTTTCCATTCATTTGAAAATTGCTGGGTTGTATGGTAACTCTTTGTTTAACTTTTTGAGGAACTACCAAATTTGTTTTCCACGATGGTTACACCATTTTGCATTTTTCTAGCAATACATGAGGGTTCCAATTTCTCTACATTCTCACTAGCACTTGTTATTTCCCACATTTTGGGAAAGTAGTCATCTAATAGGTGTTAAGTGGTGTCTCATTGTGGTTTTTATGTCCATTTTCCCAATAACTAAATTATATTGAGCATTTTAACACATGCTTACTGACAAGATACAGTTGACTCTTGAGCACCTCAGGGCTTAGGGATGCCAACCCCTCTGCTGTTGAAAATTTATATATAACTTTTGACTCTCCCAAAATGTGACTACTAATAACCTACTTTTTAAAAAAAATTATTATACTTCAAGTTCTGGGGTACATGTGCAGAACATGCAGGTTTGTTACATAGGTATACACGTGCCATGGTGGTTTGCTGCACCCATCAACCTGTCATCTACATTAGGTATTTTTCCTAATGCTATCTCTCCCTTAGCCCCCAATCCCTGACAGGCCCCAGTATGTGATGTTTCCCTCCCAGTGTCCATGTGTTTTTATTGTTCAAATTCAACTTATGAGTGAGAACATGTGGTGTTTGGTTTTCTGTTCTTGTGTTAGTTTGATGAGAATGATGGTTTCCAGCTTCATCCATGTCCCTGCAAAGGACATGAACTCATCCTTTTTAATGGCTGCATAGTATTCCATGGTGTATATGTACCACATTTTCTTTATTCAGTCTATCCTTGATGGACATTTGGGTTGGCTCCAGGTCTTTACTGTTGTGAACAGTGCTGCAATAAACATACATGTGCATGTGTCTTTATAGTAGAATGATTTATAATCCTTTGGGTAGATACCCAGTTACGGGATTGTTGGGTCAAATGTTATTTCTGGTTCTAGATGCCTTGGGAAGCACTACACTGTTTTCCACAATGGTTGAACTAATTTACGCTGCCACCAACAGTGTAAAAGCATTCCTATTTCTCTACATCCTCTCCAGCATCTGTTGTTTCCTGACTTTTTAATGATTGCCATTCTACCTGGCATGAGATAGTATCTCCTTGTGGTTTTGATTTACATTTCTTTAATGACCAGTGAATATGAGCTTTTTTTCCACGTTTGTTGGCCACGTAAATGTCTTCTTTTGAGAAGTGTCTCTGTTCATATCCTTTGCCCATTTTTGATGGGGTTGTTTGTTTTCTTCTTGTAAATTTGTTTAAGTTCTTTGTAAATTCTGGATATTAGCCCTTTGTCAGATGGATAGATTACAGAAATTTTCTCCCATTCTTTAGGTTGCTGTTCACTCTGACGATAGTTTCTTTTGTTCTGCAGAAGCTCCTTAATTAGATCCCATTTATCAATTATTGTGTTTGTTGCCACTGCTTTTCGTGTTTTAGTCACAAAGTCTTTGCCCATGCCTATGTCCTGAATAGTATTGCCTAGGTTTTCTTCTAGGGTTTTTATGGTTTTAGGTCTTATGTTTAAGTCTTTAATCCATGTTAAGTTAATTTTTGATAAGATGTAAGGAAGGGGTCCAGTTTGGGTTTTCTATGTATGGCTAGCCAGTTTTCCTTATCACCATTTATTAAATAGGGAATCCTTTCCCCGTTGTTGGTCTTTGTCAGGTTTGTCAAAGATGGTTGTAGATGTGTGGCATTATTTCTGAGGCTTCGTTCTGTTCCATTGGTCTATATATCTGTTTTGGTACCAGTACAATGCTGTTTTGGTTACTGTAGCCTTGTAGTATAGTTTGCTGTCAGGTAACATAATGCGTCCAGCTTTGTTCTTTTTGCTTAGGATTGTCTTAGCTATACAGGCTCTTTTTTGGTTCCATATGAATTTTAAAGTCATTTTTCTAATTCTGTGAAGAAAGTCCTTGGTAGCTTGATGGGGATAGCATTGAATCTATAAATTACTTTGGGTAGTATGGCCTTTCTCATGATATTGATTCTTACTGTCCATGAGGATGGAATATTTTTCCATTTCTTTGTGTCCTCTCTTATTTCCTTGAGCAGTGGTTTGTACTTCTCCTTGAAGAGGTCCTTTACATCCCTTGTAAGTCGTATTCCTAGATATTTTATTCTCTTTATAGCAGTTGTGAATGGGAGTTCACTTATGATTTTGCTCTCTATTATTGGTGTATAGGAATGCATGTGATTTTTGCACATTGACTTTGTATGCTGAGACTTGCTCAAGTTGCTTATCAGCTTAAGATTTTGAGCTGAGACGTTGGGGTTTTCTAAATAAACGATCATGTCATCTTCAAACAGAGACAATTTGACTTCCTTTCTTTCTGTTTGAATACCCTTTCTTTCTCTTGCCTGATTGCCCTTGCCAGAACTTCCAATACTGTGTTGAATAGGAGTGGTGAGAGAGGGCGTCCTTGTCTTGTGCCTGTTTTCAAAGGGAATGCTTCCAGTTTTTGCTCATTCAGTTTGATATTGGCTCTGGGTTTGTCATAAATAGCTCTTATTATTTTGAAATACATTCCATCAATATCTAGTTTATTGACAGTTTATAGCATGAATGGGTGTTGAATTTTATCGAAGGCCTTTCCTGCCTCTATTGGGATAATCATGTGCTTTTTGTCATTGGTTATGTTTATGTGATAGATTACGTTTATTGATTTGTGTATGTTGATCCAGCCATGCATCCTAGGGATGAAGCCGACTTGACTGTAGTGGATAAGCTTATTGATGTGCTGCTGGATTTGGTTTGCCAGTATTTTATTGAGGATTTTTGCATCGATGTTCGGGGATATTGGCCTGAAATTTTCTTTTTTTGTTGTGTCTCTGCCAGGTGTTGGTATTAGGATGATGTTGGCCTCATAAAATGAGTTGGGGGGCATCTCTCTTTTTCTCTTGCTTGGAATAATTTCAGAAGGAATGATACTAGCTCCTCTTTGTACCTCTGGTAGAATTCAGCTATGACCCCATCTGGTCCTGGACTTTTGTTTGTTAGGCTGTTAATTACTGCCTTAATTTCAGAACTTGTTATTGGTCTATTCAGGGATTTGACTTCTTCCTGGTTTTGTCTTGGAAGTTCATATGTGTCAAGGCATTTATCCATTTCTTCTAGATTTTCTAGTTTATTTACATAGAGATTTTTATAGTATTCTCTTATGGTAGTTTGTATGTATGTGGGATCAGTGGTCCTTTATCATTTTTTACTGTGTCTATTTGATTCTTCTCTCCTTTCTTCTTTATTAGTCTGGCTAGTGGTCTATTTTGTTGATCTTTTCAAAAAACCAGCTCCTGGATTTATTGAGTTTTTTTTTTTTTTGAAGGATTTTTTGTGTCTCTATCTCCTTCAGTTCTGCTCTGATCTTAGTTATTTCTTGTCTCCTGCTGAGAGAAATGTATATTCTGTGAATTTGGGGTGGAGAGTTGTGTAGATATCTATTAGTTCTCCTTGGTCCAGAGCAGAGTTCAAGTCCTGAATATCATTGATAATTTTCTCTCTCATTGATCTAATATTGACAGTGGGGTGTTAATGTCTACCACTATTAATGTTTGGGAATATAAGGTTCTTTGTAGATCTCTAAGAACGTGCTTTATGAATCTGAGTGCTCCTGCATTGGGTGCATATATGTTTAGGATAGTTAGCTCTTCTTGTTGCATTGATCCTTTACCATTATTTAATGCCCTTCTTTGTGTTTTTTTTATCTTTGTTGGTTTAAATTCTGTTTTATCAGAGACTTGGATTGCAACCACTTTTTTTTTTTTTTTTCCATTTGCTTGGTAAATATTCCTGCATCCCTTTATTTTGAGCCTATGTGTGTCTTTGCACATGAGATGGGTCTTGATTCTTGATCCAATTTGCTAGTCTGTGTCTTTTAATTTGGGCATTTAGCCCCTTTATATTTAAATTTAATATTGTTATGTATGAGTTTGATCCTGTCATTATAATGCTAGCTGGTTATTTGGTTCATTAATTGATGCCATTTCTTCATAGTGTCGATGGTCTTTACAATTTGGCATGGTTTTGCAGTGGCTGGTACTGGTTGTTCCTGTCTATGTTTAGTGCTTTCTTCAGGAGCTCTTGTAAGGCAGGCCTGGTGGTGACAGAAACTCTCGGCATTTGCTTGTCTGTAAAGTATTTTATTTCTCCTTGGCTTATCAAGCTTAGTTTGGCTGGATATGAAATTCTGGGTTGAAAATTCTTTTCTTTAAGATTGTTGAATATTGGCTCCTACTCTCTTCTGGCTTCTAGGGTTTCTGCAGAGAGATCTGCTGTTAGTCTGATGGGCTTCCCTTTGTGGGCAGCCTGACCTTTGTCTCTGGCTGTCCTTAATATTTTTTTCTTCATTACAGCCTTGTTGAATATGATGATTATGTGTCTTGGGGTTGCTCTTCTCTAGGGGTATCTTTGTTGTGTTCTCTGTATTTCCTGAATTTGAATGTTAACCTTTCTTGCTGGGTTGCGGAAGTTTTCCTGGAAAATATTCTGAAGAGTGTTTTCCATCATGGTTCCATTCTCCCCCTCACTTTTAGGTACACCAATCAAACATAGGTTTAGTCTTTTCACATAGTCGAATATTTCTTGGAGGTTTTGTTCATTCCTTTTCGTTCTTTTTTCTCTAACCTTCTCTTCACACTTTATTTCATTAAGTTGATCTTTAATCTCTGATATCCTTCTGCTTGATCAGTTTGGCTATTGATACTTGTGCATGCTTCATGAAGTTCTCTTGCTATGGTTTTCAGCTTCATTAGTTCATTTATGTTCGTCTCGAAACTGGTTATCCTAGTAAGCAATTCCACTAATCTTTTTTCAAGGTTCTTAGCTTCCTTGTGTTAGGTTAGAACATGCTCCTTTAGCTCAGAGGAGTTTGTTATTACCCACCTTTGAAGCCTACTTCTGTCAGTTTGTCAAACTGATTCTCCATCCAGTTTTGTTCCTTTGTTGGCGAGGAGTTGTGATGCTTTAGAAGAAAAGGGATGTTCTGGTTTTTGAAATTTTCGGCATTTTTGCACTGGTTTCTCCTCATCTTCGTGGATTTATCTTCATTTGACCTTTGTTGGTGACCTTCGGATGCGGTTTCTGTGTGGACGTCCTTTTTGTTCATGTTGATGCTAGTCATTTCTGTTTGTTAGTTTTCCTTCTAACAGTTAAGCCCCACTGCTGCGAGTTTGCTGGAGGTCCACTCCAGACCTTGTTTGCCTAGATGTCACCAGTGGAGGCTGCAAAACAGCAAAGATTGCTGCCTGTTCCATTCTCTGGAAGCTTCTTCGCAGAGGGGCACCCACCAGATGCTAGCCCAAGCTCTCCTTTATGAGGTGTCTCTTGGCCCCTGCTGGGAGGTGTCTCCCAGTCAGGAGACACGGGGTTCAGGGATCTACTTGAGGAGGCAGTCTGATCCTTAGCAGAGCTCGAATGCTGTGCGGGGATGTCCCCTGCACAGGGCCAGCAGACAGGGACGTTTAAGTCTGCTGAAGCTGCACCCACAGCCGCCTCATCCCCCTGGTGTTCTATCCCAGAGAGATGGGTATTTTATCCGTAAGCCCCTGATAAAAGCAGCCCTAGGGTTCCTTCCTTTTTTCAGAGATGCCCTTTCAGAGAGGAGGAATCTAGAGAGGCAGTCTGGTATAGAGTTTTTGCTGAGCTGTGGAAGGGGTCTGCCCACTTGGGACTTCGCTGTGGCTTTGTTTACACTGTTGGGGAAATCCACCTGCTCAGGCCTCAGTAATGGTGGGCACCCCCTTCCCCCAAGCTTGAGAGTCCCAGGTCGACTTCAGACTGTTGTGCTGGCAACAAGAATTTCAAGCCAGTGGATCTTAGCTTGCTGGGCTCCGTGGGAGTGGGATCCACTGAGCTAGACCACTTGGCTCCCTGGCTTCAGTCCCCTTTTCAGGGGAGTGAACATTTCTGTCTCGCTGGTGTTTCAGGTGCCACTGGGGTATTAAAAAAAAAAAAAAAGAAACAACAACAACAAACTCCTGCAGCTAGTTCAGTCTCTGCCCAAACAACCACCCAGTTTTATGCTTGAAACCCAGGGCCCTGGTGGCGTAGGCACCCAAGAGAATCTCCTGGTCTGTGGGTTGCGAAGACGGTGGGGAAAGCATATTATCTGGGTTGGGGTGCACCATTTTTCATGCCACAGTCCCTTGTGGCTTCCTTTGACTAGGAAAGAGATTTTTCTGATCCCTTGTGCTTCCTGGGTGAGTGGGCTGTACCCACTGTCTAACCAGTCTCAGTGATATGAACCAGGTACCTCAGTTGAAAATGCAGAAATCACATGCCTTCCATGTTGATCTCGCCGGGAGCTGCAGACTGGGGCCATTCCTATTCAGCCATCTTGCCAAGTCTCTCAATATAAAACACCGTTACTGAGGCGGTTGGAGTACAGGAGAGCAACAGTGGGGCTGAGATAGATCCTCCTGTGTGAGGGTCCAGCAGGTAGGAGCACCCAGTTCCTCCAATCAGGGTGGAGTCAGCCTCCCCCCGCCTGGAATCAGAGCCTTGGGTCCTTTGGGTCCTGCTTGCTTGGGTCGGCCGGCCAGGTATAACCACCTTTTTTTTTTTTTTTTTTTTTTT
>NW_016107379.1:4969488-5061589 GCF_001604975.1 Cebus imitator | reverse complement strand
CCTCAATGATTTTCATAATAATGTCTGGGAACTTGTCTGCTGCCTCTTGGTTGGCAGAAGCTGCATCTCCTCTTCTCTTGACATTTTTAAGCCGTAACTCTTTCTAAAATTATCAAGCCATCCTTTGCTAGCATCAAATTCTGCAGCTTTAGATCTTTCATGTTATTTTTGCTTTAAATTGTCATATAATGACTTAGCCTTTTCTCAAATTATATTAAGAGTCTATGGATATGCCTTTCTTATAGCAACCTTGTTCCCACAATAAAGCTACATTTTCATCATGAGATAAAAAAGTATTTTGCAAAAAGTGCAAGGTTTTGTGCCTTCTGGCAGAGCTGCAGTGATGGCGTCACCAGTTTCCCTTTTTTTTTTTTTTTACAGTGGTCCTTTATATTAGATTTGTGTTTCTTTAAATTGTCAGCACTGTACATGTAGACCTCAGTCTAAGGTACATATCAGACATTCAACTTTTCCTTGTAATGTCATGACTTTTCTCTGCTTCTTAGGAACACAACCAGCATCACTAGTGGCACTTTGTATGAGTTCCATGGTGTTAGTCAAGGTTTATGATATTGAGCTAAAGATGGTGAAAAATATATGCATGAACCTCAAGACACATTTTGTTGCCATATACAACTTACTGGAGAGATGAACTGCTCTGGCAGAGATAATTAGCATCACACAGTGTTTTAATGAATACTCGCAATGTTTGAGCTTACCACTATAGCTACAAGAGATGGCTATGAAATTATTTTGGTAGTACAGCATGTACTACAGTTAATTTTATGCAGTTATAATTTAATACTGCATCTTCACTGTTTATATTTGTCTTGCTTATGAATGGCACCATGTACGGTCTGTGCATGCATAAGTTTTGATAAATTTTAACTTTTTATAATAGATTTGTATATATTTTATGGTAGAAAATGATAAAAATAGATTCGTATCTACATTTATTTTATGCTTTCATGACCTTAATTTTTTCTTAGTTTTTTCAATATTTCTAGACTATGAGGTTTGTCTGTAAGATTTTTCAGATTGTCGCTAATCTCCAAAAAATTTCTAATACATTTATTGAAAAAACTCACATATAACTGGACCCAAATAGTTCAAACCTGTGTTGGTTAAGAGTCAACTCTATATATCTTCTTCAGTGAAATGTGTGCTCAAGCCCTTTTGCCCTTTTTCCTTTTAAAGGAGACAGGGTCTCACTCTGTCACCTAGTCTAGAGTGTAGAGGTGCAGTTATAGCTCACTTTAACCCCCAATTTCTGGGCTCAAGGAATCCTGCTGCCTCAGCCTCCTGAGTAGCTAGGACTACAGGTGTGTGCCACATGGCTGGCTAATATTTTAATTTTTTGTAGACACAGGGGTCTCACTGTGTTTTCTAGGGTGGTCTCAAACTCCTGGCTTCAAGTGATCCTCCCATCTCCGTTGCCCATTTTTAAATTGGGTTGTTTATCTCTTTGTTGTTGAGTTATAGGGGTTCTTTATGTGCTCTGGATAACCCTTATCAGATGTATGATTTCACAAATATTTTCTTTCATTCTGGGAGTTTTACTCTGTTGATAGTAGCCATTGGTGTACTAACGTCTTTAATTTTTATTAAGTCCAATTTATCTGTTTTTTAATTTTGTTTCCTGTGGTTTTGGTGTAGTATTTAAGAAACCATTGGGCCGGGCATGGTGACTATTGCCTGCAATCCTAGCACTTCGGGAGGCTGAGGCGGGTGGATCACCTGAGGTCAGAAGTTCAAAACTAGCCTGGCTGATGTGGTGAAACCTCAACTCTACTAAAAAATATATACAAAAAAAAAAAAAAATTAGCCAGGCATGGTGGCACATACCTGTAATCTCAGCTACCTGGGAGGCTGAGGCAGGAGAATTGCTTGACCCTGGGAGCCGGAGGTTACAGTGAGCCAAGATCATGCCAGTGCACTCTAGCCTGATCTAGGGTGACAGAGTGAGACTGTTTCAAATTAAAAAAAATTAAAGAGTTGCCCATTTTTCTGGTAAGAATTTTAAAGCTCTTAAATAGGTCTATGACCCATTTTAAGTTAATTTTTATGGGTAGATATCCAGCTTTCCCAGCACTGTTTTTGTTGACGAGACTGCCCTCTCCTCCATTGAATAGTCTTGGCTCCCTTGTTGAAAATCATTTGGCCATATATGTGACTTTTTTTTCTGGGCTCTGTATTTCATTCTGTTGGTCCATATGCCCATCCTTATGCCAGTACCATACTGTTTTGATTACTGTATTAAATGTTTTATTTTTAATTGGCTATTTTATTACCATTAATGTGTGCCTTTAAAAATGTTGCTAATATATGTTCATCCCTTGTATCTATGAAGGACTGAATCCAGGACCTTCCTTGAGCACCAAAATCTGTAGATGCTCAAGTAAGTCCCTAATATGTAATGGCATAGTTTTTGCACATAACCTGTACATATCCTCCCATATACTATAAATCATTTTTAGATTACTTATAATACCTAATACAATGTCAGTGGCATGTAAATAGTTGTTTTTCTGTATCGTTTAGGAATAATGACAAGAAAAAATATGTACATGTTTAGTACAGATGCAGTTTTTTTTTTCTGAATATTTTTGATCTGCAGTTGGCTGAATCTACAGTGTGGAACCCACAGATGCAGAGGGCTGACTGTATGTCTTTAAATTTTGCTTTTAATGGTTTATAGTTGGCAGTACTCCAAAAAGAATGGCAAATATTAAATTTATTATAAATACTGATGGATTTATACTAGGAAAAAAATGTTAAAGCAAGCAAATTGTTGGTTATTTAATTCATATTGTAACTTTGGAGATTTGAGTATTAGAGAGAAAAGCATGAAGACAGAAAGGGAAATATTTGTCTTGCTTGCAGAATGTTATAATGAGAAAACAATCGTGTAATCTAGTAAATTTTTCTTGAATTTTATGTTAAATGCTACTTTTATTTAATTCCAAAAGCTATCTACTTACTGAAAATCTTCTGGGATTTCATAAAATAAAATATTTGTATTTTGTAAGGAATATTTTCACTAAGGAGCTAGCAATGGCAGACTCCTAGGCCAGATATGAATGAATATTTAGGTTCTTTTTATGTTACAGGTATCTAATCTTGTGTTCCTTCAGATTTTAAGATTTTGTAGAGACAGGGGTCTCACTGTCTTTACAAAACAGCCAGAAAATTAGGAGAACATTAGATGTCATTTTCTTTTACTTTGTTATTATTTGAATTATATTTTTATTTTTCTGTAGCAGATTTGTGCTGTTTATTTTTTTAATTATAATACTTTCACCATAGTACTTAAATAAGTTGTTTGGGATTTAGAATTATGAAGTAGGAATATTTTGTAACAATTTATTTTGTTATAAATTAAAGGCAAAAATTTCTGAGAAAGCATAATTTTAACCTTTTAAAGTTCATTTTAGTTTATTCTACCCCATGAACTATTTATCTATTTAGAGCACTTAATGCTGTATTGCTATACTACTTATCTCTGTGCTCTTATATATCCCCTTATTGCTCTAAGATAGTAAGTCTTATTTTTTTCCCTGTGTCTGTAGGGCTTGGGACAGTGACTGGGCCATAGTAGGCACAGATAGATGATTATTGGTTGAACAAATGTGGATTATTTATTGCTGATTCAAATTAAGTAGCTTAAAAAAAAAAACCGAACATTTACTATCTCATAGTTTCTGTGGCCGAGGTGTTGAGGAGTGATTTAACTAGGTGGCCCTGGCTTAGGATCTCTCAAGAGATTATAGTCAGGATGTTGGCTGGGGCTATCTAAAGACTTGACTGGGGCTAGTGGATCACTTTTCAGGATGGCTTATGTACATGGCTATTGATGGAAGACCTCAGTTTCTTACTAGTGGTCAGCAGAAAGCTTCAGTTTCTACTGATATGTACGCCTCCATGGAGTTGCTGGAGTATCCTCATGGCATGGAAGTTGGCTTCTTTCAGGGCGAGTAATCTGAGAGAGAGAGCAAGAAGGAAGTCATAATGTCTTTTATGACCTGGTCACACATAGTCACTTCCACCATATTCTGTTCCTTAGAAACGTGTCATTAAGTATAACCAATAATTAAGAGGAGATTAATTAGTCTCTACCTTTGAAAAGAGGAGCATCATAGAATTTGTAGATATATTTTAGAACTAACACTCAATGGGACAGTAATTTATTATTCTCCCTTGGACCTGACCAAAATAGGTCATTTTCTCTCTTTACAAAATACTTTTGTCCAAATGGAGATACATTTGGCCTCCATATTCACAGGTTCCACATCCATGCATTCAACCAACCATGAATAGAAAATATTTGGGAAAAAAAATGTTAAAAATAATTAAACCTCAGTGTGTAATGCTCCCTTCCCTGTGTCCATGTGTTCTCATTGTTCAACACCCACCTATGAGTGAGAACATGTGGTGTTTGATTTTCTGTTCTTATGTTAGTTTGCTGGGAATGATGGTTTCCAGGTTCATCCATGTCCCTACAAAGGAACTGAACTCATTGTTTCCTGTGGCTGCATAGTATTCCGTGGTGTACATGTGCCACATTTTCCCTATCCAGTCTATATCGATGGGCATTTGGGTTGGTTCCAGGTCTTTGCTATTGTAAATAGTTCTGCAGTGAACATTCATGTGCATGTGTCCTTATAATAGAACGGTTTATAATCCTTTGGATACATACCCAGTAATGGGATTGCTGGGTCAAGTGGAATTTCTATTTCTAGGTCCTTGAGGAATCGCCACACTGTCTTCCACAATGGTTGAACTAATTTACACTCCCACCAACAGTGTAAAAGTCTTCCTGTTTCTCCACATCCTCTCCAGCATCTGTTGTCTCCAGATTTCTTTAATGATCACCATTCTAACTGGTGTGAGATGGTATCTCAATGTAGTTTTGATTGGTGTGAACTAGAGGACAGACAGCATGGGGTGGGGAGGTGGGGAGGAATAACATGGGGAGAAATGCCAGATATAGGTGATGGGGAAGAAGGGAGCAAACCACATTGCCATGTATATACCTATGCAACAATCTTGCATGTTCTTCACATGTACCCCGAAACCTAAAATGCAATTATATATATATATATATATATATATATATATATGTATAAAATAATTTTATGTTTGGAAATACAGTATAACAAATTACATAGGATTTACATTGTGTTCGATATTATAAGTAATCTAGAGATGATTGGCAGGCGTGTCCCATCTTTTGGCTTCCCTGGGCCACATGGGGAGAAGAATAATTGTCTTGGGCCACATATAAAATATACCACTGCTAATGATGGCTTATGAGCTAAAGAGAAAACCACAAAAAAACTCACAATGTTTTAAGAAAGTTTACAAATTTGTGTTGCGTTGTATTAAAAGCTGTCCTGGGCCATGCGTGGTCCATGGGCCACAGGTTGGACAAGCTGGATTTAAAGTATACAGGAGAATGTGCATAGGTTATATGTAAATATTATGTCATTTTATATAAGGGACTTGAGCATGGCAGGATTTTGATATTCATGGGGGTCCTGGAGCCAATTTCTTGTGGATATCAAGGGATGAATGTGGTTAAATTTTTTTAAGAGTATGCTTTTATTAAAATATTATACGTTTCATATAAATTTAATTATTTACTTGAGCTAGTTGTTGCTTATTCATAATTTTACTGCAGTTTTTTCACCTAGATTCTGAAAATAAAATAAGGCCATCTTTTAGGTTCTGTATTGCCTATAAAATGAACCTGACACAAATTCACTGCTTCAAGGTTTGTCATAGGTCTTTAAGAAATGAAACACCTCTATCTCTGAGTTGTATTTATATACTTCATGAGAGAAAATCTTAAATTAGCTTTTCAATTTGTAGCTTAAAACATTTGAAATTGTATAGAAATTAAAGTCCTTTTAGTCTAATATTCTTAATTTGCTCATTCAAGAAAAATTTGCATGCCAGGCATTTTACTAGGTGCTGAATATAAGTGAAGAAAACAGACATATTCTGTCTTCTTGGAGTTCATGATCTGCCTGCTGGTAGACAGCTAGATGATAAATATATAAATAGATATTTGCTAATAACATTAAGCGCAGACCATGGAAGAAATGAAGATGAGGTGATAGAGGGTCATGAGAAGGCAGAGGTACTTCTACATTGCCAAAAAAGGCTTGTCAAAGAGGTGACCTTGAAGCTGAGAATTGAAGGCGTTATCCTGGCCAGGAATTTATAGGAAGAAGGGAAGACCCTGCAGTGTGAACAGTTGGTATATGAGGAATTGAAAGCATGCCTGGAGATGTCCGGGGGAGAGTGGAATGAAGTTTGTGAGGTAGAAAGGGATCAGATATCTAGACTTTTAAAGGGCCATGGGAAGGAGTGTGGCATTTATTCAATACACTGAAAGCCACTGAAGGGTTTTAAAGTTATATTCTACAGTTTCTGTTACCTGCCCCCAGGCCCTAAAGCACTTTGTCTGCAAAGGAGAGAAAGTAGGAAAATAATAAGACTATTGTAGTAGTCCAGGTGAAAGACAATGGCAGCTTGATCTAAAGTGTTGGGGTTAAAAAGGATAGATGAGATCTAACCTGTAGGTAGAACCAATGGGACTTAATATGAAGAGTGTGTTGGAGGAGGAAAGCAAGGAAAATACTCAGGTTTTGGCTTGAGCAGTTGGGTGAATGACAGTATTCTTAAATGAGACTGGAGGTCAATGAGGAGAAGTCAAGAGTGCAGTAGCACCATCTCCGCTCACTGCAGCCTCCGTCTCCTGGGTTCTTCTGCCTTGGCTTCCCCAGTAGCTGGGATTACAGGCGCTTACCACAATGGCCAGCTAATTTGTGTATTTTTAATAGAGACAAGGTTTTACCATGTTGACCAGGCTGATCTCGAACTTCTGACCTCAAATGATCTGCCCACTTTGGCCTCCCAAAGTGCTGGGATTACAGGTGAGCCACCGCGCCTGGCCTTATTTTTGAACATGTTACTTTTGCGATGTCTATAAGACACCGAATGGAGGTGTCAGGTGGCAATCAGAGAGCTCAGAGAGTTAGGAGGAGATAGACAGATGGTATTTAAAGTTGTAGAGTAGATAAGAGCCTTTGTAGGAAGAGAACAGCCCTAGAACCTCCAGCTTTTTTAGTTTGCTTACATGAGCCACATTTTGCTTGCTGTGTAAGACAAACCACAGCACAGAACACCTGCACAAACTGCAGCACAGAAGTTTGCTTTCTTTATATTAGTTTGTATTAAAACATGTGCTTTCTTATTTATTTTTCAAAATTTTTGGCAGTAATGGTAGTGTAATATATGAAAAAGAGGTTAACATCTCTACCATGTCTAACATTTGTTGAGTGAATGACTAACAAAGCCTTTTGCTAGCTGTGTGATCTTGAAATTTTACCTCTCTGAGTCTCAGTTTTCTTTTTTCTTCCTTTCTTTCTTTTTTGGATGGAGTCTTGTTCTGTCTTGCCCGGTCAGTAGAATTGCTTGAACCTAGGAGGTGGAAGTTGCAGTGAGCCAGGATTGTGCCGTTGCACTCCAGCCTGGGCAACAAGAGCGAAACTCCATCTCAAGTAAATAAATAAGTAAATAAATAAATAACATAAATTTGTTTCTCACAGTTCTAGAGGCTGAGAAGTCCAAGATTGTACCATTACACTCTAGCCTGGGCAAAAAGAGCAAAACTCCATCTCAAGTAAATAAACAAATAAATAGGCCGGGCGTGGTGGCCTGTAATCCCAGCACTTTGGGAGGCCGAGGCAGGCGGATCACGAGGTCAAGAGATCAAGACTATCCTGGCCAACATGGTGAAACCCTGTCTCTACTAAAGACACAAAAATTAGCTGGGCCTGGTGGTATGCGCCTGTGGTCTCAGCTACTTGGGAGGCTGAGGCAGGAGAATCACTTGAACCTGGGAGGCAGAGGTTGCAGTGAGCCAAGATCCCACCACTGCACTCCGGCCTGGGTGGCAGAGTGAGACTCCATCTTAAGAAAAAAGAAAGAAGAAACCTGGCAGCTCTGAGAACAGGTACCTCAGTCATTGTAGTTTTTTCTAAAAGTCCTTATATTCTTTGTGATTTGGTTTGATTTTAGTACTTTGTGACGTTCATTCAACAACATAATTTACTCTTTTCATTTTTAAATCCTAATAATACACATCTTGAGGGAGACCTTAAGGACTACAAATGCTTGGTTAGAAGCTATTTGTTAGTTTTTAATATTCTGGCACCAAGTCAAAGACTACATATGCTATCTCCAGTCCTGACAATAAATCTAAAAGAGAGGAATTAGTGTTAATGGCAGAGCTGCAATTTGAATCCTTTTTATGACCTAGCCTTATAAGTCACATAGTATCACTCCCAACATTTTACTTATGAGTCCCATTCAAGGGATATGGAGATAAAGGCTTTTCCTTGTAAAGGTAGGAATGTAAAAGAACTTACTAACATTAAAAATCACCACAAAATGCTAGGAACTTTGGGATGTGCTTTTTGTCATGGTGAAAATTTTATTTTGCCCTTTTAAAAAGTTTCTTCTCTTTGATGACCATGTAAAAATGATTTACAGAAGATTTGTGGTCACTCGTGAGTTCTTCCTCTTTCATAGTTTAACTTGAGACACGGTGTGTTAATTATACACAATGGAAGCAATTAGTCAGTGTTTTTAGTCTGGTCCAGAGACCAGTTTTTCATATTGGGCTTAAAAAAAGCAATTTTATTGGATTTACAAAACATATAACTAATTTATAAATTGTTTCTATTGTTGATTTTGTGAAAGCACTAAATTCTACCTCTTGTTTTCTGTGATAATTATTTTGTATTTACTAAATTTACCTTTTGATTAATTCTGGGTGACAGTTTACAGATTTCTCAGGGGCAGTCTGCAAATTTGGTTTCCCTAAAGAAAATTGCAGACCATGTACAGTGCGAAAACATATGTGGCACAGTCTTTCAGTATGTGTATGGAATGTAATGCCAGATTTTCCTGACAGCTTGGAGATGAGAAAGAGCTTTGAGAGCAGCAGAGTGAGAGGACTTGAGTGTGTGAAAAGGGCTGACAACTGTGATATAAGCCACGCCTTTATATTTATGGTTAATCTGGAGAGTAGAATGGTGCTAGTCTGAGATAACTCGAATTGCAGTATTTCTTCACGTAGTATGTCATATTTGACAGGGGAAATATTGCATTCAGGACTTTATATACACCCTCAGATATCAATCTGTCAGACTGTGTGCAGAAAAATCACAGGGAAATACTGAGATAGGTTATTGATTTAATGTTCTGTAGTGAATGGATTATAAAGCCAGGAATAAAACCCAGGAATATGGTGACCCAGATCACACTTTCGGATCTAATCATCTTCCCTGGCAAACTCTTGAATTATTTGCCCTAAATTTTTAGAGCTTGTTTTCTTTTTAGTTTATTGTTTTTCTTTAAACAATCTACTATGATTTAGATATATCCCCTCTAAAATTCAGGTGTTGAAATGTAATGGCCATTGCGATGGTGTCTTAGTCTGTTTTCTGTTGCTAATAACAGAATACCTGAAACTGGGTAATTTGAAAAGAAAAGGAATTTATTTCTTATACTTATGGAAGCTGAAGAGTCTAAGATCAAAAAACTCCCTCTGGTAGGGGCCTGCCTGCTGATAGGGACTCTCTACCGAGTCCCGAGTTGGTACAGGACATCACATGGTAGGTGGCTGAACATACTAACTCAGGTCTCTCTTCCTCTTCTTCGAAAGCCACTAACTAACCCCCATGAGAACCTTAATCCATGAATGGATTAGTCCATTCATGAGAGCAGATTCCTCATGAGCCAGTCATCTCTCAAAGGCCCCACCTCTCAATACTGCCACAATGGAGCATTAAATTTCAATGTGAGTTTTGGAGAGGAGAAATTTCAAACCATAGATGGTATTAAGAGGTAGAGCCTGTAGGACATGATTAGACCATGAAGGCCCCTTTCTTATGAATGGGATTAAGACCTTTGTAAAGGAGGCTTTCTGCATTAGGTTTCTTGCTCTTTCGCCTTCTGCCATGTGAAGACACGTGCTCCTCTCCTCCAGAGGATGCAGCAACAGGGCACCATTTTGGAAACACAGAGCAGCCCTCATCAAACAACTGAACTGGCCAATGCCTTGATCTTAGATTTCTCAGCTTACAGATCCATGAAGAAATACATTTCCATTATGTGTAAACTACCCAGCTTCATGTATTCTATTATCAAGCACAAATAAACACAGAAACGATCATGCTGTTTTCAAAATTGTTTGTTTTTAAAATTATTACAAAGTAAAATTGACCGTTTTGTGGTATACAGCTTTATGGATTTTGGTACATGTGCTGGTAAGTATAACCACTACCACAATGAGGATACAGGACAGTTTTATCACCCAAAAAATGTCCTGCTCTCTGAGAGATTGAGAGTCACAATCTCTCTCACCTCTAACCCCTGGCAACCACCAGTCTGTCGTCATCAATACAGTTTTTTTCAAGAACATCATATAAATGAAATTACACTGTATGTAATCTTTTGAGATTGGTTTTTTGAGTCAGCATAATGACTTTAAGAATCATCCAAGTTTTTATATGTATCAATCATTCATTCACCATATGGATGCAGTGGCTCATGCCTGTAATCTCAGCATGTTTGGAGGATCACTTGAGGCTAGGAGTTTGAGACCAGCCTGGGTATCATAATAAGACTCCATTTTTATGGGAAAAAAAATTTAAAAATTAGCGGTTGTGATGTTGTGCCTATAATCCCAGCTACTTGGGAAGCTGAGGCAGGAGGATCACTTGAATCCAAGAGTTTGAGGCTGCAGTGAGCTATGATGGTACCAGTCCACTCTAGTGTAGGAGATTGAGCAAGATCCTGACTCAAAAAAAAAAAAAAAAACTTTTGCTTTTTTTGAGTTATATGGGTGCATATAGTATGTGTGTCTGTTTACCTGCTGAGGGACATTTGGTTTGTTTCCATTCTTTGGCCATAATGAATAGAGGTGCTGTTAACTTTTGTGTATAGGTTTTATGTGAACATAAATTTTCATTTCATTTCTCTTTCTTTCTCTCTCTCTCTCTTTCTTTCTTTCTTTCTTTCTCTTTCTCTTTCCTACCTTTCCTTTCCTCCCTTCCCTCCCTCCCTCCCTCCCTCCCTCCCTCCCTTCCTTCCTTCCTTCCTTCCTTCCTTCCTTCCCTCCTTCATTCCTTCCTTCCTTCCTTCCTCTTTCTTTTTATTTTTTGAGACAGGGTCTTGCCTTTGTCACCCAGGCTAGAGCACAGTGGTACAGTCACCTTGCATACAGCCTCTACCTCCTAGACTCAAGCAATCCTCCTGTCTCAGTCTCTTGAGTAACTAGGACTATAAGCATGCCCCACACCTGGCTAATTTTTTGTTTTTAATCTGTTTTTTTTTGTGTGTGTGTGGAGATGGGATCTCACTATGTTGCCCAGGCTAGACTTGAACTGCTGGCCTTAAGTGATCCTCCCACCTCAGTTTTTCAAAGTGTTGGGATTATAGGTGTGACCCACCACACTTGGCCCAGTTTTCATTTCTTTAGCGCCAGGGTCAGCAACCCTTTTCTGTAGGGGGCTAGATGAAGTATTTTATGCTGTAAGGTCTCTGTTGTGAGTACTCTGCTGTTATAGTGTGAAAGCAGTCGTAGACAATACATAAGTAAATGGATATGGATGTGTTCCAATAAAACTTTATTTACAAAAATGGATGGGCTAGATTTTGGTACATGGCTGTACCCTGTTTTATGCTAAATACCTAAGAATGGGATTGCAATTTATCATGAGTACATAATAATTAAATGTTTAATTTGATAAGAAAATGCCAAACTTTTAGTTTATTGATTTAAAATATACTTAGTAACATTTGAATCATGGGATGTTATTGAACTCAGGTGGCATGTAGTTCACGCAGCAAGCTCACCTAATTTATAAGACAGGCTTTGGTCTTATGTGGAGGATCTATTTTACCTTCTGCTTTTATTCATATTCTTGTGTGGTCTTTTGGCTTGGATGTATCTTTTCTTCACAGATAAAATACATAGCATTTTTCCAGTAATTTTTATTTGCATTAGTTAAGATATAGTTGAAAATTTTAGGGAGGTTGCCATTTTATTTTATTTTTTTTAATGTATGTATTAGGAGCCAAAGGATTAGAGATGGGGTTGCTAAGTTTTTAAATCAATTAAACAGTTGATTGTATCCTAGAATTTGAGGATAGCTGGATATACTCTATACTCATCACACCATGATGTCTCTTTAGAAGACTTTGTTTCAGTGCCAAACCCAGACCTTTTCAGTGTGGAAGCTAAACCCAGACTGTTTATCCATAAGGGAAACTCACCTACTACATTATATCTCTGTTTTGTGATAAGTGTTTTTTTAATGGCAACTTAGGTGTTAAATCTTAGGTTAGTAGCCAAGTATCCTTGGAATTCTTCTTAGGAACAGCATCCTACAGATTGAAGACTGTTTTTGTTTTTTTTCTGAGGGGTGCGGGATTCACCTTCCATTTTGTTGTGATTCTCTTTGCCACAAAAAGCTGAGATTTGGGGTTAAAGGGCAAGTAAATCATCTTGGATATATCAATAGCTTAATGAAGTTGGAGATGATGAATAAAGCAAAGGAGGTCTATTTTTCTGCTTATGATTTACTGTTAATTTTTTTTTTTTTTTTTTTTCTGGAAAAGCAGTGAAGCCCCAGGCCCATAACAACATCAGGGAGGTGGGAAGAACATTTTGTGCTAATAGTCGTCCCTCTAGTCTTCATGCAGTGGTTGAAAGGCTATGCCCGTGAGTCGGAAGTGCTACTGTTGACATGATATGCTTTTTTAAAAGTGGTAACTATTTGTGGAAAAAAAATATCTTTTCTACTTTCTGTGGGCTTGGGCACTGGCACTTGAATCATTGGTGTGGTAATTGAACATGATCTCCTTTGAGAATCAAATAAAAGTCATAGGTCATCTTCCTAGAATATATGTATGTTCACAAATTTAATATGAAGTTTCAGGGGTTTATTTACCCTCAAGCCAGCATTGTCCAATATAACTTTCTGTGACAATTGAAATGTTTTATATTGGCTCTCTCTAATACAGTAGTCACTAGACACATAATAGCTGTTGAGCACTTCAAATGTATCTGATGCAACTTAGAAACTAGGTTTTTTACTTCTCTGCCGGCTTAAGCTCTTTCATATGCTATAGGTTATAATCCCTATAAAAGAGGTTTTGTGAATGTCATTGTTAGGAATTAAATTTGTTCATTTCACTTCTGCTTTTCGCATTCAAGCAGTAGTTATTGTATCTTGCTTTTCAGTTAAATTTTGATAGTTGTTGTCTCTAAATATGTAACTTCTTTGTAATTCAGGGAGATTTAAAGGCTTTTTTCAGTATTTGATCCTGTTTCTTTCATAATGGAATATCCAGAGTAGGTTTGTCCTGGGCTATTAAGCTTGTTCAGAGAATGTGAGGCGAATACCTATTGAGTCCTCTGTTGTGGGCTCTCCAGCGTCACTTTGTCCTGCAGTAGGAACTCTCTGGTGATTTAGAGCCATTTTTACCCAAGTATTTTAAAAGTGCATTTCCCTTTTGGGAGACCAAAGTGGGCAGATCACCTGAGGTCAGGAGTTCGAGACCAGCCTGGCCAACATGGTGAAATTCCATCTCTAGTAAAAATATAAAAATTAACCGGGCATGGTGGCGTGCACATGTAATCCCAGCTACTCAGGAGGCTGAGGTAGGAGAATCGCATGAACCCAGGAGGCAGAGGTTGCAGTAAGCTAAGATTGGGCCATTGCACTGCAGCCTGGGTGACAAGAGTGAAACTCTGTCTCAAAAAAATAAAAATAAAATAATAAACTAAAATAAATAGTGCATTTCCCATACTTATACATTATTTAGTAACAAGCTGAAAAGTTTATGGGTGACCTCCATACCATCTGATTTTACATATCTGTAGCAGTGGTTCTCAACCTCAGATGCATATTAGAATCAGTTGGGAAACCCATAAAGTCCCTGCCTAGGCTCTAGCCCCAGAGATTCTGATTTGAAGCAGTTGGCTTCTGGGCATCAGAGCATATTTTAAACTTCCTAGTTGATACCAGTATCCAACCAGGGTTGAAAAGCCTTCATGTATGAGATAGTTAGTGGACCTGGGCTGGTTATATTGAGGAAAATATTCGTAATTCGTGACTAATTCATAATTTTTTTCCCCTCCTTTCTAGTTCGAGCCCAGATTTCAAGTCTTGAGTAAAATACCTTCAAGCGAATGGGCCCTATTGTACTCACACATTCAGAACCTGTTATCCAAGGAATTCCCTAAAGGTCAGTGTCTGGGAAGAAAATTTAGTGGGCTTTTGTTTTTCATCTTTACTGTCACTGAATTTACTGATAATTAAAGACTGTTAATTACTTGCGTGTAGACAGGGCTTTTTATATTGACTTGATTTATAGAGCTACCATTATAAATTTGATTACTGTACTGTCATATTTAGGAAATAGGAAATGTATGTTGAGAACTGTTTCTAATAGGCTATTTAAAGGAGGATCTATATTATATGTACACCTATATCCTTATACCCATTTAACATATCTTTACAAAGATATTTAAGAAATTAGTAATGACAGTTCTAGGGAGGGGAACTGGAGCCCTGTAGTGGGATATTTACTTTTACTGTGTATTCTTTTCAGTGTGGTCTTTTAAACCCCATGCATATATTAAATTTCAAAAAAAATTCTTAATGGCTAAAAATGCTTTTTTTAGTTTTATAAATATGCTTATAGTTTTTTCTACTTTGAAAAATAGAAAACAACCTCACATTCCTTGAAATTGTGGGTCTCTGTTTGTTATTTCGTATACTACTTCTTGTGTTGGATATGTTGTTTAGGGACATACATCTGATTTTCTTCTCTTGAACTCAGGTCCTGGATTTCTTTTGCTTTACATTTTCCTTCACCCTTTTTTTTTAAAAATTTTTAAATTTTTATTTTTGAGACAGAGTCTCCCTCTGTCACCAGACTGGAGCACGATCTTAGCTCACTGCAACCTCTGCCTCCCGGGGTTCAAGTGATTCCTTTTCCTCAGCCTCCCGAACAGCTGAGCAGCTGGGACTACAGGCATGCACCACAACGCCCATCTAATTTTTGTATTTTTAGTAGAGACGAGGTTTCACCATGTTGGCCAGGATGGTCTTGATCTCTTGACCTTGTGATCCGCCTGCCTCGGCCTCCCAAAATGCTGGGATTACAGGCGTGAGCCACTGTGCCTGGCCTCTTTCACCCTTTTATTTCACTGTGCTCCAATTTGTCTCTTTTTATCTTTTGCACTAATTCTTATTCGTTCATTTTATTTCCAGCTTAATTAATGCCCCTGCCATTCTTTGCATCACTCAACCTGGAATTCTGAGTCCTCTTGATCTCTTTCCTTTGATCCTGAAAGATACCCACTTCCTAGATTGTTAATCCTATGTTGGTGGTATTACATGTATTCTCTCATACCATTGTGCCCCATCCCTACCTCCACTGGCACTGCCTTTATCTCTGAAGCATCATTAAGATACATGTATCCCACACATCACACTATATTTAGAAATATTTTCTCAGCATATGTTACCCTCCTACTTAACAATTTATTGTTAACCTAACCTGTAAGGCCTTTTAGGTTCTTCCTCTGTCTAGTTTTTCTATGCAAGCCTCATTTCCAGCTTTTCTCCATATTCACCCTTTGTTTCAACTATGCAGAACTACATGGTCCACCCAGCAGCATATCTTGTGCTTTCTTGTCTGTGTACACAGTTTATTTGCTAGAAATAAGTTGTAGTCCATTGTTAGCTGAATGAGCTTCTCTTTAATTTCTGAGACTTAGTTCACATGTCACTTTCTCTATTGGTAGTTAACTGCCTTTTCCCTGTGATCTCCATAGCACTTGGTTTACTTATTTATTATTCATTATAATACTTACTTCATTGCTTGTATTATATTTTTTTACTTAACCGTGATCCCCTAGAGGGTAGAATGTGAATGATTCATCTTTCCATCACTAGGTTCTAGCAGAGTACTTGCATGTAAGAAGTGTTATTAAATGAATAAGAAAATAAATGTTAACATACACAATTTTTGAACTCTTGCTTTATAACCATGTGAGCTCACTAATTCAGTGTTTTTAAAGTTTAGTAAAGGCTAACCTGAGTTTTATGTCTTTGAAAAAAGAGTTTAATAAGTTACTTATAGTAACTTATTAATCAATTATGAGGAAAATGCTCACCTATTTGAAAGAGCTGACTTTTTTTTTTTGGAGACAAAGTCTCACTCTGTTGCCCAGGCTGGAATGCGGTGGTACAGTCTTGGCTCGCTGCAACCTCTTCTTCCTGGGTTCAAGAGATTCTTGTACTTCAGCTTCCTGAGTAGTAACTGGGATTGCAGGTCTGTGCCACCACAACTGGCTAATTTTGTTTTTGTTTTTGATTTTTTTTTTTTTCTTCAGACAGAGTCTCACTCTGCCATCCAGGCTGGAGTGCAGTGACGCAATCTCCGCCTCCTGGGTTCAAGTAGTTCTCCTGCCTCAGCCTCCTGAGTAGCTAGGACTACAGGCGTGCCGGCTAATTTTTGTATTTTTAGTAGAGATAGGGTTTTACTGTGTTGGACAGGCTGGTCTTGAACTCCTGACCTCAGGTGATCCGCCCGCCTTGGCCTTCCAGAGTGCTAGGATTACAGATGAGAGCCACCGTGCCCAGCCTAATTTTTAGTAGAGTTGGGGTTTCACTATGTTGGCCAGGCTTGTCTCAAACTCCTGACCTCAAGTGATCCGCCCACTTCAGCCTCCCAAAGGCGTAAGCAATTGCGCCTGGCCAAGAGCTGACTTTTTAAAAAGTACTTTTAGATGATTTAGAATACTTTTCATGCAAATCACTTATATGTAGTACACGACAATTTGACTGTTATTTAAAGTAGAAAACAGTAAGCTTTTATCAACATAACCAGAGCTTATGTTCTTGAAAGTAATGCTGTATTTATTTAAAATATATTGTTTTGATATTTTGCTTATTCTCTCTTCATTGCATGTCCATTTGAATGTTGACATTTATTTGCCTTTTGTTTTTCCTTAGTTTGAATATAAGGATCGTGGTAGAAATTTACTGTAGTTTCCAAGTTTATGTTCCTTATAGAGTCTTTAATATACATTTAAAGTTGATTGTGTGTTAAATTAGTTTTTAAACAACAGTTGTAAGTCTATAGATCTTGGTGGTCTAGAATTTCTCAGATTTTCAAATAGGAAAATCTAGAAATTGAAATAAAAAATACAGAGATTGAGAAACGTAAGTTCTCTAGGTGTACCTACTCTAAATTTATCAACAGTAGGTGAGGAAAAGGATTCCATATGAAATGGCTGAGTAAAAGCATTTGTATTCTATTCTTCTGCCTAATGCTAACTGAACATAACAAAAAGAATAAAGAACAGGGAAGAAATCTTTTAACTTCAGTAAAATGAGGAGAAAACCATAATCCCAAGCCTCAGACCATGAGAAGAACTGCCAAATATTGTGAACGTTGAAGCAAATTGAGAAGTGTGCAAATATCAGATTTTAAACCCGCCACAGAGCTCTCCCATAGTAGACAGTAAGGGGACTACAAAGTCTTAGGCAAGCTGAAGCTGTAGGGAAAGACACAGATGTACCTTTTTTTTTTTTTTTTTTTTGCAGAAAAGAGTGGCAGGAAGCAGCAGAGTAGAGGGGTTAATATAATGAACCATCTCCTTGGTCTCAGTTGATGCAAAGCAGCCGAAGAGAAGTAAACACTAAATCACAATGCAGACATTCCAGGACTAAACACTCTGCCTTTCTCTAATTCTGCTCCCAGCTCTACTGGCTTCATTACAGTTCTTCAGCCATGTGAAGCACAATCTTACTTTGGCAAGCCTTTTGGTTTTACTACTTCCTTAGCCTGGAATTTTATTCCCCTAGAAATTCTTAGGGATTGCTTCTTCATTCAGGTTTCTGTTCTGGTGTGAACTCCTCAGAAATGTTCCCTGACCATGCAGACTGAAACAGCAACCCTGGGAACATTCTATTTTCAAAGCTTACTGAATTTTTTTCATAACATCAGACATATATTGATTTCTTTATTTTTTTCTTTTACCCATGGCAATTTAAACTCCAAAAGGACACAGATTTTAGTAGGCTTCTGTTCTTCCTCTACATTCTTAGCATCTAAAACATTGCTGAACACATAGTGGTTGCTTAATAATTATTTGTTGAATAAACTATTCAATAAACAATAGGCAACATAGAGTTCCTGTGCCCAGTGTAAGCTAGGAGATCTATATGAGAGGCTTAAGACACATTAGTAGCCAATAGCAATAAGTGGTCTTTATTTTGAACCGGATTCATACAAAATAACTATAAAAATCTACCATGACATTTATGAGATTTTGAACATCGGATATTTGATATTAACAAAATGATGGTCACTAGTTTTAGTTTTAGTGTGATAATCCTCTTTTTAGAGTCCTTTATTTTTTGGAGATTCTTATACAAATGCACACACACTTTATAAGAGGTAATATAATGCCTGAATTTTGATTCAAAATAAGTTTAAATTTCTGACAATTGAAGAAGAACTTTAAAAAATATATATGTAATGGAGGATGTTGATGGTGAGGCTATATTTTGATCCTATGGACACATTCAAAAGCATCATGTATTAACCATCAATGCTTATACTGCCATCCTTTGCAATTCTTTAAACTCAGGTTGAAAAGTATTAGTTATCAACCTAAAAATATTAAAGATAATACCTAGTTATTCTGACTTATATTAGGAATTGCATACAAAAAAAAATTTGAAGGCTGTTTTTCTAAATTATCTTAAGACAATTTCTGTTTCCAGGGTTATTCTCTGCTGTACCTTCCCCGGCAGATTAGTTCTACTATCATTGATGTGAATTGAATGTCTGTCCCAATTTGACTTTTTAATGCCTGGAGAGAAATCAATGTAGTGCTCAAAGATTATGCATTTGGCACTAAGATACTCTAGAGCCATCATAGACTTTAAAAATACATTTATGCTTCCCTAAAAACAAAAAGTAGAGTTTCCATAAGCAAAATGTCTATTGAGTTCTTCTCCTGTTTTCTGCTTTTTCATTATGTAATCTAATACAGGTTTCCTACTGAAAGGAGGTGGACATAGTTTTTCTTTCCCATTATATAATTTTATATTTTTGTGGTTCATATATAATAAATACTTTCAAATTATTAATTAGGTGTTTTCTTATATTTATCATTGTGTTTTGCAGAATCTGAAGATTCATGTTGATTAGGTGGTTTTTGCACCTCATTTGAAATAAAGTTCAATTAAATAGTGTATTCTTAAAATGACATTCTGTTGTATATAGTTTTTTAGTTGTGAAGTCATATTTTTAATGCATTAAAATTAATTTGTAAATGAATATTTTATGGTGTATACCTGAAAGATAATTAGGGTTTTTTTTTTTTTTTTTTGGTTGAAAATAAAAAGTGCTTATGTATGTATAGCACTATGAATCAGTCAGGATTTAGTTGCAGAGAGTAGAGTTTGTTCTAGCAGTTTATGCAGGAAAATCCTTATTACATGGCATTAGTGGCTTACAAAATCATGGAGGAGCAGAAAGGGCAGACAAAACAGGTTTTGGGCTCATGGTTAAACTTTAAAAACATCTCCCAGTGGCATACCTCAACTCTGGTTTCTAAGGGAGCTGTGGCTGTCTGTGTGGATCAGGAGACTGTTGTAGGGTGGCAAACTGTGGCCTACAGGCAAAATCTGGCCTGTCACCTGCATGTGTATGTCTCACAAACTAAGAACGGTTGTTACGTTTTTAAATATTTGAACAAAGTCAAAAGAAAAATAATGTTTTGTAGCACCTAAAAATTAATAAATTCACGGTGGACACAGTGGTGAGCACCTGTAGTCTCAGCTACTTGGGAGGCCAAGGTGGGAGAAGTAGTGCTTTAGGCCGGGCATTTGAGACCATGCTGGACAACACAGCAAAATACTTTCTCAAATTAAAAGAGAAAAAAAATGTGAGATTCAAATGTCAGTGTTTATTTGAACATAGCAATACATGCTCATTTACCGGTTGTTTACAGTTGCTTTCACACTACAGTGGCAGTGTTAAGTAGTTGTAACAGAAACCGCATGGCAAAATATTTGGTATCTCACCCTTAACTGAGAAAGTTCTTAATCCCAGGGAAAGCTCCAGAACACACATTTCGGTGCCACTGCAAACAGCTACCTCTACTACTGCTTGCTCCACAGCCATACTGTAAGTATTATGACCAGGCAAATAGATGTGACATGCGCTGCCTCCCAACAACCACCAGGATAATTACTGGATACTGGGATCTCTGTCCAACACTGCAGCTAAAAAATATATGTATATCATTGACAGTACGGTCTCTGCTTCACTTCTGTTTTACAAAGCTTGGGCAAGGACAGGCGCAGTGGCTTACACCTGTAATTCCAGCACTTTGGGAGGCCAAAACAGGTGGAACTCTTGAGCTCAGGAGTTCAAGACCAGCCTGGGCAAAAGAGTGAAACTCTGTCTCTACAAAAAAATACAAAAATTAGCTGGGCATGGTTGTGTGCCCCTGTAGTACCAGCTCCTTGGGAGGCTGAGGCAGGAGGATTGCCTGAGTCTGGAAGATTGAGGATGAAGTGAGACCTGATCATGCCACTGTCTCCAGCCTGAGTTACAAAGTGAGACATTGTTTAAAAAAAAAAAAAAAAAAAAAGCTGGAGCAAGTAAGTTTGGTTGGCTGAACCCTGAACCTGAATTGCAACATTGTTGTGTTTAATTGCAAATAGCCACAATCATAGTTAACTATAATCTCGAACTCCTGGGCTCAAACAATCCTCTCGCTTTAGCCTTCCAAAGTACAGGGATTAGAGGCATGAGCCACCATGACTACCTCAACAATAGTTTTTTATTTGTGTTTGCCTTTGACAAATTCTACCAAGAAATCATTTCCATAATATATTGAATATTATTCTGTATTTAGTATTGAGGCATTGTGTTAGGATTGTGGCAGATTTGAATTAAAGAGCAGGTAAATTCTCAAAAAAAAAATGTAGTTACGTATATGTAACATTTCCCCTATGTGTCAGACTTATCAAGAGTTACTAAGAATTCTTTGCAAAGACACTGCTCACGAGTCATATTTCTTGTTGCCAGCCTAGTTACACCCTTGGTGGAAGATACACAAAGCAAACATGGGTTCTGTGGCCTTTTTTTTTTTTTTAAAGTTCTTGGGGACAAAAATACTTGATTATTTTGTCCAAATGTTTTAAGAAAGAACAAATAGTACTATCTTGGTAGAAACAACTAGAAAATAAAATTGTCATTGCTTTCATAAATAAAGTTATTTCATAAAGACAAAGAGCTTCCATTTAATAAAAGAGTACTGGATTTGGAGTTACATGCCTTGAATTCAAATTTTAGCTAATGCTAGTTGTTGGATCTTTTTGGCAAGCTGCTTAAACTCTGAGCTTCCATTTTTTTAAATGTGCAAAGTAGGCATTATACCATTTTGTGGTAGGAAATAAATGAATAAATTTTTGTGAAAATACCTGTCATTGTACTTAGCTATGGATCTTAAGGCTATATTTTCTGGACAAAAACTGACACAGAGGCAGGAAATGAGAGTTCCTTAGGGATTAACTCTAGCCTGAGCTACTAATTACTGATGCTATCCCTTTAGACTTAAAATGATTCAAGGGCAGAATGGCTCATATTTTCCACTTGGAAATACTGATTACAAACCAGTGGGCAGAAAAGCTCATATATAAAGAATTAATATATACAGAGAACCAAGCTGCGGAAATATGATTGGCTAGAATGGGATCTTAGGCCAGGCCAGTGAAATTCATTTGTTTTGTTCTGTAATTGTCTTTTAAAAATGTGCTTCTCTTTCCTAACACTCATCTTCCCCACAGCCCCACCTTCCTGCAGCTAGATTAGGTTTCCCTGATGTACTTTTCCCTAGTCTTCCTTGTGTTTCCCTGGTATAAAACATGCATTGCCTTTATCATCCTTCATAATCTTTGCTACCACCCAGCCTCTAAACTCCACGAGGTCAGATATCATGTATATCTTAAATGAATTGTCATTTCCTGGCACTTGGTAAGTGCCACATGTTCCAGGTTGTTTATATGTATCACTGTATCCCAAGCACTACTACTCAGCATAATGCTTAACATTTTATGTTATTCATGATTCAGAATATTATAATATAAAAGTGATCATTCTATACCATAGTTTTCATCATATATGTATAGGAAGACTGCGAGATTATGCCAAAGTTATAATGACTCCAAAATAATAAGAAATTGCTCTCTTTTTATTAAAGCCAAGTCTAGGGTACTGAACACTACCACAACCATGTTGGTATTCCCAGCATGACTTTTTTGTTGTTGGAGACCATAGGTAGGTTTTTCTGAAGACTGGAAGAAACTTAGATTTATTTTGCTGTTAAAAGTTGCCCAATTTATTTAATATCTAATATCTATTGAACAACCTGTTTCCTCCCTCCTTCCCTCCCTCCCTTCCTCCCTCCCTTCCTTCCTTCCTTCCCTGTCCAAATATTCCTACAAATACATATATTTTTCTTGTTACTTGCTGAGCAGATGAAATTTAAGAAATTTTTGTGTGTGTGTGGCTGAGGATTAAAAGGAACAAAATAGCTGTGTTGATAAATAGCTAAGAATCACCTTAGAAAAAAATACCCACATGTGTCTGATTTAAATGTGGTTCAGTTGTGCTCACATTGGCAGCGCATATTCTAAAACTGGAATGATACAGAGAAGATTAGCATGGCCCCTGCACAAGGATGACACGCAAATTCGTGAAGCATTCCATTAAAGAAAAAATGAATGAATGAATAAATAAATAAATAAATAAATAAATGTGGTTCAATTGAGACTAACTTAAGAAATGAAATGGTTGCTATATAAGTATTTAATTTTAGTTGTTAATATAAATATGTTTTTATATAAAAGAGCGATTTTTAGGGTTAGTTGAACTAAATTCAGAAGCATTGCAAAGCTTTTCCTTTAAAGCACTATAAATTTAATGAAGGACAGGTGTAACCATTCTAAAGTAGTTAATGTTATCTTTTGTTAATATGTGTTCTTGTAAAATGTTTGCTTTCTGTCCATGTATTTTTAATTTCCAAAAGTTATATTGTAATGTATTTCATCTTGTTTTTAAATTTTTTTCACCCATCACTATGTTTCTAAGATGTGTCCAACTTAAATGGATCTGATATATATAGTTATGTGTCAACTTTGGTTTATATATTCTTTTTCTCAGTTATGGACCTCTTAAGTACCCTCCAAAAAATTCCTGCCAATGAGAGAATTTCTTCAGAATGTAGATGTAGGAGAGGAATGCAACATGCCAAGTGATGCAAAATTGCACTTTAGATCCAGTTCATTTTTTCACCAGTTGTATATGTAGTTTCGGTCCCTATGTCTCAGGACACAGCATTTTCCAGCTTTCTGATTGTTGCTAAACTATTAGATGCAAAGTGACATTTTGTTTCAGTGTGCATTTCTCTGAATACTAACTAAATTAAAACATCTTTGTGTTTGATGGCCTTTCAGGTTGCTTGTTCATATTTTTTTGCCTTTTTTTCATTGGGATTACTAAATTTGTCTTGTTTTTTTGAGTATTATTTGTAAATTCTATATTGTAATTCTTGTCAGTTTTAGATATTTTCAGTATCTTCTATTGTGTTCTCTTTTTTTGTTGGTTTACAGTGTTCCTTTCTGAGCCAAAATATTTAATTATGAAGTAATTACATTCATCATTTTATTTTTATATTTGGTAAGCGATTTTTAATTTATCCTTTTAGAGTTCTTGATTCATAAGAATATGTATATTTGCTAGGTGCAGTGGCTCTCTCCTGTAATTCCAGCACTTTGGGAGGCCGGGGCCAGTAGATCGCTTGAGGTCAGGAGTTGGAGATCAGCCTGGCCAACATGGTGAAATCCCATCTCTACAAAAATACAAAAAAAATGAGTCAGACTTGGTGGCACATGCCTGTAATCCCAGCTACTTGGGAGGCTGAGACAGGAGAATCGCTTGAACCCAGGAAGCGGAGGTTGCAGTCAGCCGAGATCATGCCATTGCACTCCAGCCTGGGTGACAGAGCAAGACTCTGTCTCAAAAAAACAAAAAAAAGTATATATATACACACATATATATATATATATACTTTATATATATATATATGTGTGTATATATATATATATATATATTCTTCTATTAGCCTTATAGTTTACCTTTCATATTTGGATCTTTAATCCATTTTGAGCCCACCTCTGTATGTGGCTTTATGTAGGAGTCTAATTTAATTGTATTCTAAAATTAGTGAGTTAGTTTCTCAGTACCATCTGCATGATTGTTATATACCCTTCTCTGTGACAATTGTCACGTTAGGTTCTGATTAGATATATGAGTCTGCCTCTGAGATTTCTCACTTCTACCTTGGTCAGTTTGTTCTTATATCATTCTGCCACTGGTTTTATTACCATGGTTTGGTAGAAGGTTATTTTCAGAGTCTAAAAATCATATAATTTAATTTTCAAGTTTCATGATCATTGTCACCTGTTACGTTTCCTAAGTATATTTAAGTTATGTTTAACACTCTCACTAGTAACCATTATGATCCTTGAGATATATGGATTGTAAATTATTGATCAATTTATTTAATTATAATTAAATGTAATTTCTTCAGGGTCTCTTTTTTCCCATGTTATTTAAATGTTAGATTTTGCTTTTCAAGAGACATCCGGATTTGAAATTAAATGGGTTGTTACCTTGCTTGAAATCTGAGATTATAAGTGTATATATACTCTAAGTGTATATTAAAGGGTATGAAAAATTTTAAATCAGTCAAAAATTAAAAGCAAGTGAATATTTTTATAATATTGAGAGCTACATTGGTGTAGCTCTCAATATTTTCAAATGACTTTGTGTATGTTCTACTAGGAACATAAATATATGCACAAACCCAAACCATCCAAATGTCTCGGAGTGACTCAGTTTTGACCATAGAATGACTTCGTTTTGTGTAATTTCACAAAGAAAGAAAAACTAAAAGTAGTTCATAGCTTTTTGAGTGCTAAGTCTTTGTGTTCTTTGTTCTCTACCTGAAACATTTTCTCAACTCAAATTGTAATTTTCAGCATGTAATTTTGAGACACCACAAATACACATGTATATTTTATTTTGATCATTAAATGGAATGTTATATCTGCTTTTTAGGAGTAGTTAGGTCTTTCTATGGAAACATTTATTTCATATATTTTGTATTTTCTGTTTAAGCTGCTGAATTTAAAAACCTGTATATTGGAAATACAAAAAGTAGATTAGAAACTTAATTTTAACCTCTAAATGCTAAACCTCCTAGCAAATATTTCAGCTAGAAGATTTCAGTTGTATAGTCTTCCCTTTTCCCCTGCTCTAGTTGAGATGTTAATTGTAAAATGTAAAAGGGGTCAAGTAGAATGAAAATAACAGCTAGTTATGCTTGATCTTTCAGAAATGATATAAAAGGCAGTACTTTTTTAGATTGTTCTTCAACATAATGAGAGTTAGGCATTATTATGGAATGTTATAAAAATAAATTAGCCTAGGAAATAGTTCCCCACTGCCAGAGGGGTTCTGTGCCAGTTTATTCAAGGTAGTATTTTATATTTTATTACATTGCATTCCGTTTAAGAAGATGATGAAACTTAACAAGAAAAAATATGGTAAACTGATTTACATTTTGCAGAATTATTTACTTTAGTTACTTATTTCCCCAGAAATTAGAGATGCAATATAGTTTAAATATTGTCACAGTTTCAGATAGATTTATATAATGTATTAAATAGCTAACTGATAAGAGTAACATTTCTCTTCTTATTCTTCCCCAAAGGCATTTTTTAAAATAGGCTACATGTGGTCAACAGTGAAATGATATAATTAGGACATCTCTGTTTGTAGTAATCATTCTTACATTTTGATATGGTGGAAGGACAAAGAAACGTAGTTTTTGCTCTCTTTTTATCTACCCCTCCACTCTTCAACTCCTTTAATGAGAATTTATCCCCCAGCCATAAGAATATAAATACATTTTTATATTTCATTTGTAGACTAATGCAAAAATTATGAGGGAGGCCAGGCATGGTGGCTCGTGCCTATAATCCCAGCACTTTGGGAGGCCAAGGTGGGAGGATTGCTGTAGCCCAGAGTTTGACACCAGCCTGGACAACATAGTGAGACCCCCAAACTCTACAAAAACTTAAAAAATAAGACACGTGTGCATACCTGTAGTCCCAGCTACTTGGGAAGCTGAGGTGAGAGGATATCTTGAGCCTAGAAGGTTGAGGCTTCAGTGAGCTCTGATCGTGCCATGCACACCATTCTGGGTGACAGAGTGACAATTTGTCTCAAAAAAAGAAAGTTATAAGGGAAACAATAATACTCTGATTAATAAAGGGTATAAATCCACTAGCAAGTAATTTTTGTGTCCCTGATAAGCCATACTAGTATCACCTTTTATTTTAAAGTATGTTTTTTTAAGAATTTCATAAGTTTCTTAATCTTTTTCATTTATATGTCTCTAAAAAGTGAATAAAGAGCAGATTATATATACATATTTAAAATCATTTGAGTAGAGCAGTTTGTGGAAAAGTTAAGTTAGGTGTTGACAGGAAGATTCTCTGCCTCATTCTATCCATCCATTTATCCATCTATTCATTAAGCATCTTCAGTGTGTCAGGTACTATGCCAATCACTAAAAGTTGGATATAAAGAAACAGGCTACTGACTTTACACTAGATTCGTCTTCAAGGTGTAGTGGTGGAGCTGTGCACTTATTGGAGATACCCTTCATAAATCCTAACATGCTTTTATTATACCTGTGGTGGGTTGAGAAATAGCTTCAAATGGGACCAAACTAGGATATTGGCTGTTGACTGAGAGCCTTGATGTGGATCCTCAGTGCTTGTTTTTCTAGGTGATGAGGATTACATATGAATTTGGGATGAGCGGATATGAGATGGTGGCACAGACATAGCAGGCATTTGTACAGAGAGCAAAGAGCTGTCAAAAGGCATGAATTCAAGTTCCATTCATACTACTTACTAGCAGGAAAAGTCACCTTTCATTTCTGAAGCAGCGTTTCTATGGAAATATTTTGAAGATTGTATGAGATAATGTTTCTCCTGTCCTTATCTTTGAGTACAAATACTACTGTACAAATTTATATACATTAAAATAAAAATAGATAAATCTTAACAATTTTTTTTTTTTTTTTGGAGACTTGGTCTCACGGTCTCATTCTGTCACTCGGCTGGAGTGGTACAGTCTCAGCTCATTGCGTCCTTCGCACCCCAGCTCGGCTCAGGTGATCCTCTTACCTAAGCCTGGGACCGCAGACATACACCACCCTGACTATTTTTTTGTATTTTCAGTAGAGACGGGAGCTTGCCATGTTGCCCAGGCTAGTTGCGAAGTCCAAGCGATCAGCCTGCCTTGGCTTTTCAAAGTGTTAGGATTACAGGCATGAGCCACTACATCTGACTTAACAATTTTTTTTTAATTGTAAAGATCATATTCTAGTTAGAGGCCAATTAAATTGTTTCCCAGAAAACAAAGTCATTTGAATTCAGCCCTCAAAATAAAACAAATGTAGTTTGATAGGTTGAGAAGAAGATTTGGTGAAAGGAAGAGTATTTGCCTAAGATATGGCTGTCTTTCTTGCAAAGTACTTTCAGAAAAACTGTATTGCTTTATTTGTTTATCTTTATGGTATATTTGAGATGAAGTAAGGGTAGTATTTTTTTCTTATTCTTTAGATTTAAGAAAATAATTCACAGGGAAATACGTTATTTGCT
The DNA here is from genome assembly GCF_001604975.1 of Cebus imitator. Classification (NCBI taxonomy): domain Eukaryota; kingdom Metazoa; phylum Chordata; class Mammalia; order Primates; family Cebidae; genus Cebus; species Cebus imitator. Next base: position 5,033,666 of record NW_016107379.1, on the reverse strand, counting down.
ATAATAAGCACAAATCATTCTTATGTTCCCATGCAGGCTGTGAATGAAGAGAGTATTACACAGATTGAAATAGAGAGATTAAAATAAAAGTTTAAGATGTAATATTTAGCAATTGATGCATATATATGGTAAAAAATTACAAATCTAGAACAAGGCTACTAAATACAAATCTTGAACAAGGCTAAATTGAAACATCAATTGAGTGTATATGTGACAAACAATTGAAGAAACTCAATAACACTTATCAGGCCAGGCTGGGTCATACCTGTAAACCCAGTACTCTGGGAGGCCGAGGAGGGTGGATCACTAGAGGTCAGGAATTCAAGACTAGCTTGGCCAACATGATGAAACCCCATCTCTACTTAAAACGAAACAAAAACAGAGAAAAAATTAGCTGGGCATGGTGGTGTGTGCCTGTAATCCCAGCCATTCAAGAAGGTGAGGCATGAGAATTGCTTGAACCCTGAAAGTAGAGGTTGCAGTGATCCGAGATCCTGGGTAACAGAGCAAGACTCTGTCTCAAAAAAAAAGAGAAAGTTTCCTTATTGACAGTTTTATTATTTGCAGATTTTTGCAGTTCAATCAATGTTGCTTATAAACATTATTTTATACATCTCCTCCTGCATATATGTGAGTTTCTCTAGGGTATATACCTAAGTGGAATTGCTGATTTGTATGATCTGCATATGGTCAGTTTTACTAGATAATTCCAGCTAGATAACGCCAATCCATAAGCACTCTTACTAAAATTTGTAACCCATTTGTTCACATCTTTACCAATTTGATATTGCCATATTTGGTTTTTGATATACAATAGTATATTGATTTCCTATTGCTCTTGTAGCAGATCACCATGTCCTGAGTGTCTTGAAACACCACAAACTTATTATCTTACAATTCTGGAGGTCAGAAGTCCAAAACTGGTCTTGCAGGGCTAAAATCAAGGTGTCCATAGAGTTGCATTCTTTCTGGAGGCTTTAAGGGAGAATCTGTGCCTTGCCTTTTCATCTTCCAGTGGCTACTCACATTCCTGGCTCATGACCATATCACTCTAATTCTCTTCCTGGTAACATCTCCTTCTCTCTCCTGATTCCTTCTTTTTGATTGTTTTAAATTTGCTCAAATAATACAGAATAATCTCCCTATTGCAAGGCCCTTTACTTAATCACATTTGCAAAGTCCTTTTGGCCACATAATGTAATATATAGGTTCTAGAGATTAGGGTGTAGTAGAGATGTCTTCAGGGGCCATTATTCTGCCTAACACAAATGTTAATTTGTTGTTATGTTAATTTGCACTTCATTTATTACTAATGAGGTTGTGCAGCTTTTCGTATTTTTGTGGCCATTCGTGTTTCCTCTTCTTTGAAATGCCTATTTGTCTTTTGTCCATTTTTCTATTGGTTGTTTGCTTTTTTCTCATTGACTTGAAGGCATTCGTTACATATTTTGGATCTAACGCTTTTTTTGTTCATTGTAGATGTTGCAAATATTTATCTCCCAATTTCTAACTTATGTTTGCTTATTTTTCTGTTGATTTTGATGGACAGAAGTTAATTTTGATAAGGTTGATTTTTGTGTGTATGTGTGTGCATGTGTAATTTTTGTTTTGTTTCATTTTGTTTTCTTTAAGACATTGCTGCTTTGGGTAGGTGCGGTGGCTCACGCCTGTAATCCCACCACTTTGGGAGGCCGAGGCAGGCTGATCACAAGGTCAAGATATCAAGACCATCCTGGCCAGCATGGTGAAACCCCATCTCTTAAAAAAAAAAATACATTTCTTCCTTAACCTGAGATTGTAAAGTATTTTCCAACTTTTCTTCTAAATATTTTTAAAGTTTTGCTTTTCAAATGTCTTCAGTTGCTGTGGTGACAAGAACATAGTGAATATAAGCTGCTGAGAGTAGAGCTAGTCATGGCTGGAGCAGAGAAAAATTCAAGTGGGTTGGGAGTGAATTGATTAATATTTCTTTGAATCAGTGATCAAGTTACTACTATATAGCTGTGTTCACATTGCTTTAAGGTTAAGTACGATCATGAATTACCTGTGATAGGCTGCCATTCAGTAGAAAAACCTGACATTTCAGATAAAGACCATGTGGGAGAATCATCAAGGGTATGAAATTGCGTAGCGTGTCCAGGGAACAGCAGATCGGTGATGTGCTGTGAGCATGGGATGAGGGGAGGGCTAGGGCAGAAGATACAGCTTCAGAATTAGGTACACACCAGATTTTGAGCAGCCATTTTATACCTTGCAAAGATTTATCTCTATCTTATTGTAGCCATTTTTGTCACTTTTAAAGAAAGTTGTATTCTGATCTATTTGGAATTTTAGAAAAATGAATATAGCCACATTATTGGCAGAGCGAAAACTGGAGTTGGCATTCTGTTAGTTCCTTATATATAGTAGACACTTAAGCAATTAAATTTCGGCAATGCTATTGCAGTTGAGGATGCAACTACAGAGTCTGCAGTGCAGCCTTTTGATTATTAGCAGTGAATTTTCAATATTTTAAATGGATTTGATATTAGTAACAGGCAGAAGATATTTTGAGGAAGTTTTGAAACTAAAGCATATGAGTATACTGGGAAATTCCAGTTTTGGTAACACATGATATATGATGATACTGATTTTTAGATGTAGCTTACAAAATGCTGTTAAGGCAATTTGTAGAGAGGAATTTTTTAAAGCATTTCTAACCATGTCAGCATCATTATGTATACATAGCTTTCCAACATAACTAATTGGAAGAGCCAAATTCATTTGGATATATAGATTTTGACATTTTGTGAAAAATAAGCATAAAAATAACTCAAAATAAAACTCCTTATTCTAATTAATCAATAGTATAATTGATCTGTGAAGAAGCCAACATCTATCTTACCATTATTATTTTTGCTGATGTCATTACTTTATTCATATATTTTTCATTTGGGAGGTTTTACCAATGTAATTCTACACAGTCTTTTGCATTTGTCATTTTGTTTCATCACTTTCAGGTCATAACGTATATTCTAGCCCCATTCAGTCATGATTTGTTATGATACCAGTGAGCTGTTCTCATTTTTGGGTTGTTCCTTGTCTTCAGTATGTTGTTGATGCGTAAATTTCCAGTGGAGGATTCTGGCTTATTGCCTTTTGTTTTGTCATCATCTGTTTACCACCCAAACCTAACTCTCTGTTAGTAATTTTTTCCTTCTGCACCTGCCCTCTCATAAATAGTTCTTATTTTCTGAATTTATACCAGTTTTAACTGAACATGTTTTTAAAAGTACGTTATGGGGTACCCAGTGATCTTAACAAAAATGGTCATTTCTTTCGTTACATAATTGATTCTAAACAAACCATAAAAAACACAGTTGTCTTCTAAGTTTCCTTGTTTTAAAATAAACAGGTAAGAAATTTGAAGAAAAAATTTGCCCTTCTTTGGTCTGTTTTAAATCACCTTAACTTATCCTGGAGCCTCCTCTAAATCATCTTCTAAACTCTTATTCAGCACCGTTTACTCATTTATCAATCATTTTTTTTGTTTGTTTGTTTGTTTCTTATTTGTCAGGTACCATGTTAGGTATTTGGGAAAAAATTTGAATAAGGTATGACCTTTGCTTTCCATAACCTGACATTGTCTGGTGTTGGAAAAAGACAATCAAAACAACAGTTACACGATGTGATAAATGCTATGATAAAGATGTGCACAATATGCTTTGGGAACCAAGAAGAGGAGGCATCTATCCAACTGGGAGATTCAGAAATGCTTTCAGCCAGGCATGGTGGCTCACACCTATAATTCCAACTCTTTGGGAAGCCGAGGTGGGAGGATCACTTGTGGCCTGGAGTTTCAGACCAGCCTGGGCAACATAGTGAGACCCCATCTCTACAAAATAATGAAACAATTAGCTGGGAGTCTGAGGTGGGAGGATGGTTTGAGCCCAGGAGGTGGAGGCTGCAGTGAGCCCTGATCATGTAACTGCACTCCAGCCGGGGCAACAGAATGAGAAAAACAACAACAACAAAGGAAAGCTGTAAAAGCTTCTTAGAAGAGGAACAGTTGAGCTGAGATTTAAAGGATGATTCATAATCAGCTGGATGGAGAAGAGCCAGAATGGGAGAGCCCCAGGAGAGGGCCCAGGGAGTGTGCAGGCAGAGCAAGAAGGCCTACAGTAGACTGGTGTGGTTAAACTAGAATAGTGGGGCATGAAGAAGGTCAGGCCTGTGGGGGCTAGATGATGAAAAGCCTTGAAATTTGTACTTTTCCTTAAAGTTATGGGAATCACTCATACCTATATTCCTTCAATTCTGCTATGTACCAGATACCTAGTTATATGTTAAAGGATTTGGAGAGCACAGCCTTCTTTCAAGGAAATTATAGTTTGATGCAAGATATTGATAATTTAACAGCATGAAATTGTCTTTATTTAAGCAAGTGGGTAACTTTTCAATTAAGAACAAATGATTAATGTAATTTCTATCAGGAAGTGTATAAGGTGTCCTGTAAAAGCTTTCTTTAGGATGAGAACTAGGATAAGTAAATTGTAATTTTAAACTTTTTTTATGTTGTAATATATGATTTTGGGGGGATAAATAACCATTGGCTGGTAAATGTACATTACAGTAGAGTAACAGTATTAATAGCTGTCTTTTACTGAGCACTTGTGCCAAATACTAATCTAAGTGCTTTCCATGTAATAAATTACCTAATTTCTACAAATAACACTATGAGTTAGGTTCTGATAATTATTCATTTTTCCAGATGAGGAATCTTACACACAGAATGTATCTGACTCGAGGTTAAACAGTTAATAAGCGATACAGTTAATTGCAAAGGTTGTGTAACTATTATACTATACTGTCTCTCTTAATGATGAATATTCTGTAACTAACTACAGTCATGCAGTACATAATGATATGTTGGGCAACAACAGACTGCATATATGATGGTGGTCTGGTAGACTATCATGAAACTGGAAAATTCCTTTCACCTAGTGATGTCACAAGTGTTGTAATGCTGTAGCACAAAGCACATGCTCGTGGTGATGCTGGTATAAACAAGCCTACTGTGCTACCAGATGTATGAAAGTATAGCACATACAATTATGTATAATACATAACTCATGTATATAAATCATGTAATACATGATAATAAATTACTGTGTTACTGGTTTATGTAGTTACTGTACTTTTGATCTTTATTTTAGAGTGTACTCTCACTTATAAAAGAAAATTAACTGTAAGATAGCTTTGGGCAGGTCCTTCGGGAGGTACGCAGTTATCATAGGAGATAACAGTTCCGTATGCATTATTGTCCCTGAACACCTGCCAGTGAGACAAGATGTGGAGGAGGAACGCTGATGTTGATGGTCTTGGCCCTGTGCAAACCTTGGATAATGTGTGTGTTTGTGTCATTTTTAACAAAAATGTACTAAAAGTTAAAAGAAAATTAAAATAGAAGAATGCTTACAGAATAGTGATATACAGAAAATATTTTTGTACCACTGTACAATGTGTTTGTGTTTTAAGCTATGTGGTATTATAAAAGAGTCCAAAGGCTTTTTAACAATTTGAAAGTTTGAAAGTTTATAAATGTTTCAGTAAGCTAAAGTTTATTATTGAAGAAAGAAAAATATTTTGTTATAAATTTAGTGTAATCTAAGTGTACAGTGTTTATAAAGTCAACAATATATTCAGATGTCCTAGGCCTTCACATTCATAACCACTGTCTCACTCACAGCAACTGCAGTTTTGCAAGCTTCATTTGTAACAAGTGCCCTATGCAGGTATACCATAACCTTTCTACAGTGTTTTTACTGTATGCTTGCTCTCTCTCTCTCTCTCTGCCTCTCTCTCTCTCTCTCTCTCTCTCTCTCTCTGTGTGTGTGTGTGTGTGTGTGTGTGTGTGTGTGAGTGTTTGAGACAGAGTCTTGCTCTGTTGCCCAGGCTGGAGTGCAGTGGCACAATCTCATCTCACTGGAGCCTCCATCTTCCAGGTTCAAGGGATTATCCTACCTCAGCCTCCCGAGTAGCCGGGACTACAGGCACATGCCACCATCCCCGGCTAATTTTTGTATTTTTAGTAGAGATGGGGTTTCACCATGCTGGCCAGGCTGGTCTCAAACTCCTGACGTCATGATCCGCCTGCCTCGGCCTCCAAAGGTGTTGGGATTACAGGCCATTTTCTGTGTTTAGATGTACAAATATTTACCATTGTGTTACAGTGCCTATAGTATTCAGTATAGTGACATGTTGCACAGGTTTATACCTAGGAGCAATAGGCTAAGGCTATACCATCTAGGATTGTGTATGTACACTCTGATGTTTGCACAAGGACGAAATCGCCCAACATTGCACTTTGTAGGGCATATTCCTGTCGTTAAGCAATGCATGATTGTATAACTAAAGTTTCGTGGTAGGCTAAACGCTGAACAACAAACTGCCTGGAGATTTGGAGAAGACTTCCCTGAGAAGGTGACCTTAGAGCTGAGTTTTAGGCTGCTTGGAAAAGCAGAGGAGGGGGCATCCTTGGTAGAGAAAACAATATACATAATACATAGAGGACTCAAAGGTCCTAACAGCCTGGGAGATACTTTCAGTGTGGCAGAATTTAGAGTAAAAGAGGTGGCTTATTGTAAATGATGTTGAAAATTGTATTTTAATTTATTCTTAGACAATGGGGAATCAACAGAGGTTTTAAATCAGAAAAGTGGTATAATACCTGCTTTGTTTTTTCAGAAGATAATTTAGGAGCCGTAAGAATGAGACATCAGGCCCAGGGTGGTGGCCCACACCTGTAATCCCAGCATTTTATGGGGCCTTGGTGGGTGGATTTCTTGAGACCAGGAGTTCTAGAACAGCCTGGGCAACATAGCAAAACTCCATCTCTACAAAAAATACAAAAATTAACCAGGGAGGGTGGTGCATACCTGTAGCCCCCAGGTACTAGGGAGGCTGAGGCAGGAGGATTACCTAAGCACAGGAGGTTGAGGCTACACTGAGCCCTGATCATGCCACTGCTCTCCAGCATGGGTTACAAATTGAGACCCTGTCTCAAAAAAAAGAACAGGACACCACCAGTCATTTGTTATTTAGTGAGATTTAAACTAAGTTTACTGATCATTTCAAAGAGCAAGCATTTAGTTTTATTGATTTTCTCTGTTGTTATCCTGTTTTCAGTTTCAATGATTTCTGTCCTAATTTTGATTTTTTTTTCTGCTTTCTTTAAGCTTAAACTACTTTTCTTTTTCTAGTTCCCTAAGGTAGAAGTGTAGTTTATTAATCCTTAGATTTTTCTTCTTTTGTAATATATACATTTAGTGCTTTGAGGAAATTTTCTTACTCAAAGAACAGGTTTTACTGCATTTTATGCATGTTGATAAGTTGTATTTTCATTTAGTTCAAAATGTGTTTCATTTTCTCCTGACAATTCTTTGGACCATGTGTTATTTAGAAGTGTGTTGTTTAATTTACAAATTTCTCATTTAATTCCGTTGTGGCCTAGGAGAATACTTTGTATGATTTCTGTTCTTTTAAATTTGTGAAGGTGAAGGTGTGTTTATTGCACAGAATGTGGTCTATCTTGGTGAAGGTTTCATATGAACTTGAGAGGAATGTGTATTCTGCTGTTGTTGGATCAAGTATCCTATAAATGTCAACTGTAGATCTAGTTTAATCATAGTGTTGTTCAGGTAAACTATGTATGTATTGATTTCCTGCATGCTTGATCTGTCAATGTATGAGTGCTGTCTCAAATTCTAATCCGTTTATCGCTTTCTCCCTTCAGTTCACAGTTTTTGCCCTACATATTTTTACATTCTTTTTTGACTTATTCACATTAAGGATTGTTAAGTCTTCTTGGAGAACTGACCCCTTTGTTGGTCTATAATGCCTCTCTTTATCCTTGATATTTTTTCCTATTGGAAAGACTACATTGTGTAAAATTAATATAGCTATTCCATCTTGCTTTTAAAAAAAATTTGTTTTCTTTTAAGGGTTAATCAATATAATCCAGCTTTCTTTTGTTTAGAGTTAGCATGGTATACGTCTCTCCATCTGTTTACTTTTAACCTATCTGAATGTTTATATTTAAAATTATTTTCATATAGATACTATATTATCTATGGGATTTGATTTTTTAATCTCCTCTGCCATTCCTTGTCCTTTAATTGGTACATTTAGTCCACTCATTTATAGTGATTATTGATTTAGTAGGATAAATATGTCATGTTTGTAACTGTGTTCTATTCGTTGCATTTGTTCTTTGTTCCTTCCTCCCCTTTTTTCTTGCCTTCTCGGGTTTTAACTGAGCATTTTATATGGTTTTTTAAAATCTCCAATCTTAGCATATTAAACTTTTTTTTTTTTTTTAGACGGAGCCTTGCTCTTCCCCGGGCTGGAATGCAGTGATGTGATCTTGGCTCACTGCAACCTCTGCCTCCTGGTTCACGCGATTCTCTTGTCTCAGCCTCCTGAGTAGCAGGGATTACAGGTGCACACGACCATGCCTGGCTAATTTTTGTATTTTTAATAGAGATGGGGTTTCACCATGTTGGCCAGGCTGGTCTCGAACTTCTGACCTTAGGTGATCCACTCACCTCGGCCTCCCAAAGTGCTGAGATTACAGGTGTGAGCCACCACACCTGGCAGCATATTAAACTTCATGGTTGCCCTAGATGCCAACATTCACCTTTTACTTACCTTCATCTGCCTCCATATGACACTTTTTATACTGAAGTATACTGCAGGTATCTTGTAACAGTATTCTGAGCTCCTCCCTCCTCTCTCTTGTGATATTGCTCTCATTTATCTTACTTTTTCATAAGCTATAATCATCAAACACGTTATTGCTATTTTTAAACAATCAGTTATCTTTTAAATCAATTAGGAATAATTAAAAGCCAGGCATAATGTAATCACGTCTGTAATCCTCACACTTTGGGAGGCTGAGGTAGGCAGATCACTTGAGCCAGGAGTTTGAGACTAGCCTGGGAAACATGGCAAATACCCTTCTCTACAAAAGTATGTAGAATACACAACTTTTCAGTATGATGCAGTGACATTTTACAGAAGTACTGTGTTACAAGAATCCTTTTGCAAGTCTTTTATACAAAATTTTAACATCATATGTATAAAAACTCAGGGAATGCTGGGGATCTCAGGTCAGCCTTCAAAAGTTTATTTATTCTATAATATAATTGAATTATATTAGTCATACCAAGTAACCTAACAGCCTTTTAACTGTTAAGATTAATCTACCTTTAGGGCTTCTGTTAGTGGTTGCAATTCTTGCTCCCAGGATAGCAGTGAGAGATGTAGTAGGAAGGGTTCCAGAAAGGCAGCATGGAGATTTCAACAGTTGCTGTTGTAAATTATATATAAGTGAAATATTCTTAAATGGAGGTGAGTTGCTTTTGGCTTTGGAACTTTTTTTTTTTTTTTTTTGGTATGAAAGGAATTAAGCACACCAAAAAAGTGTTTAAAGAAATCTGAGAAATTGTGCAGCTCAGTGTATATATAGTATGATGGATCCATAGACTGGGCTAATCTTGTAATATCTCATGGTCTGGGCTAAAATACAATAATGACTATCCTTGAAAGACAAAAAACTCATTGCTTCAGAAGGTATAAATTTTAAATTCTAATTCCAGACTATCTCTAGACCTTGTATTTGTTTGTTTTTTACTGTACATATTAGATTGCTGGCTTATATACCCATTTTGTTGGGGCATCTCAGAGTTAGCCTTTATTCTTCAAAAGTATAAGAGGTTTGCCTTTACTTTTCAAAGTGTAAGGAAAAATGCTTTCCAGAAAGATTAAGAAGAAAAAGAAAAATCTCAGGAATTGCTTATGATTCTTTGATGAAACTAAGATTTAACTTAGCCATATGAGCTTACATTAATTGAATGTAGCTAATGTGTTTTTTTCTTTGCTTATATAATTCAGGAGTTAGGAAAGTTATTTTAAGTTTTCAGCAGAGCTACTCAAACACAGCTAGTTACTTGACAAATATATTTAAAAATTTTGGCCTATTTACTTGATCTATATCCATCTATGATTTAAGTAATAGAAAACTGTTTAAATGATTTTGGGTGAGCAAGTTTAAAGTGGTTTTCTCTTATTAACATAAGAGATTAGATTAAGTAATACTATCTGGGTTTATTGCTGTGATTATCTCATTGCTATTTAAATAACCCCCTGCTGGCAGTCCTAACATTTTTTTTTTTTTCTTATGGAACCAAGTAGGGTTTGTGTTAGCCAGTTCTTTACTGTAATACTGATACACAGTAAAGATTACTGATACACAGTAATCTTTATAAATATTTTGAAAACCCCTACCAACATTAAAATTAAGCAAAAACATTCTTCTGTGGTTTGTCCTCCTTATTTCGCATATCTTTTCTCAATTGCTTTGTAAACCTCTTATTCTACATCCAACTGAGAAATACATTTTCCTTACTTTATTGTGTCATTTTGCAAGTCTCTAAAACGGTACTGTAAGGGCTTATAGTATTTCCTTTGCTTTGCTTGCTTAAATAACCAAAAACATGCATATAAAAAATTAAATGCTTCATGATCAAGGTAAAGGAAGAAAAGATAACATTTATCAAATGTAACTAGTGTGCTTGGCATGGAACAGAAATGATGTTGTTAAGTTTTACAAAAAGTTGATGAGGAAGGATTTTATAGATGAAAGAAGCTCAAGATTCCAGTGTATTTAGAGCCTTTCACCTGAAGTTACCTGATTTATTATATGGGTATGTTTGTAAAGGTTTGATAAGTGCCTATTCCCTCTACTCGTTTGCTGCTGAAGAGTATTTTAGACATGTTACTTCTTGGTCTGAATTATATTTTAAATGTAAATATTTAAATGTACACAAAGCCATCGTTACCAGAAAGCAGGCCTTAAGTGTGAGATGTCCAGGTCCTTGGCATTTTTCACAAAGAACTGGACAAAACGCACAAGCAATGAGACACAAGTAACGAAGGAATGAAGCAGCTAAAGCAGGGATTTATTAAAAGGAGAAAGCGCTTCACAGGATGGGAGTGGGCCCAAGAAAGCAGCTCAGGAGTCTGGTTACAAAGTTTTCTGAGTTTTAAGTATTCCTTTTGAGGTCCCTATCAGCTACCCCTTATCTGGATGAAGGATTTGGTATGTGGCTAAATAAAGGCTAAGGTGAATTGGTGTCCTATGCAGATGAAGGGATGGCCTGACCTTGGTCCACAGCCAATCCAGGGCACTTTTCCCTTCCATCTAAGAATGGTGGAAGGGGGAGGCTTAAGGAGGATAGCCTTTGATCCTTTACTACTCTGGCCTGGGGAGCTGTAGTATTTCCTTTTGGTTTAGCTCCTGGAAGTTCCAGACCCAGGTGTTTTCCTTTTGATCCAGCTTTAGGTAGTCAGCACCAGCTGGCTTTATATTCCCTGCCTCCAGACCCTATTCTCCTGCCCCACCATGGCTCAGAAGACTGATACACTTAAGTGTTAATTGGTATATTGGGAGCAAAGGAGGAATCTGATTTTTCCCCCATCATTGAGATTATCTGAGTAATTGAGATGTAAAAGTAAACCCACTGATGTGTTTAAAAAATTACTCATTCTGGTACTAGTTTCTGAGATAGGGTCTCACTCTATAACCTAGGCTGAAGTACAATGACACACTCACGGCTCACTGCAGACTTTACGTCCCCAGACTCAAGCGATCCTCCCACCTCAGCCTTCCTAGTAGCTGGGACTACAGGCATGCAGCACCATGCCTGGCCAGTTTTTATATTTTTTATAGAGTCGAGGTTCTGCAGTATTTCCCAAACTGGTCTCAAACTCCTGGACTTAAAGGATCTGCCCGCCTGGACCTCTCGAAGAGATAGAATTCAGGTGTAAGCTACTGTGCCTGGTCTCTGGCATTTGTAAAAGAACAAAAAGTCAGACTTTATTCAATACCATCATGATAGGTGTAGGGATCATTCCAGTGGGGTTTTGCAATGAAAGGAGAGATTGCACTCTACTTGGAAAAGAATGAGGAAAAGTGGGCATGTTATAGGTTAGGTAGTAGGGCTGGGGTGGGAGGCAGTTATTAGATAGAAAATTACTAAGAGGAAACGTTAGGGCTTCTGGCTAAACTGACCTAACAAGATAGTTGTTGAAGGCAAGCCAGGGTAATCAGACACCCATCACCTGGAGGATAGTGGGAGATATGGCCACCCAATCAGATACTAGTGGTGATCAGATTAGTAGGATGGGGATTCCGGCTAAACTGAGGTAGCAGGTTTCTTGCTAAAATTGGACAATGCAGAGACAAACACGGAAAGCCAAAAGCCAAGCCTAGTTGAGAAGAGAGTTCAAAAGAGCCTAACTAGAGTTTGGTCAAGGAGAGAATCTTTGTCACTTTTGGCTGTTTGGTATGTATCCTTTTGTTTCCGATAAAATATTAAATAACCATATTGGAATAGCTTGGTTATATATAGTGAGATAATATTTGTCATAATATAATGGTGTGTATTTTTAAAATGAAAGTTGAGGCCAGGTGCGGTGGCTCATGCCTGTAATCCCAGCACTTCGGGAGGCCGAGACAGGTGGATTGCTTCAGCCCAGGAGTTTGAGACCAGCCTGGGAAACATGATGAAACCCCATCTCTACAAAAAATGGAAAAATTAGACAGGCATGGTGGTGCACACCTGTCATCCCAGCTACTAGGGAGGCTGAGGTGGGAGAGTCACTTGAGCCCAGGAGTTCAAGGCTGCAGTGAGCACTGTGATTGCGCCACTGCACTCTAGCCTGTGTGTTAGAGCAAGACCCGGTTTCAAAAGAAAAAAAAAATTGATGTATTTCAGAAAACTCAAAAAAGATTATTTTCACATTCTGATTGTTACCTAATGCTAAATAAATAAACATGTTAACTAGAGTCACAGTTTCCAAGGATTTTATAATTTAAAATTGATACATCAATATAAGTAAGGCTGGTGAAGGCTACTTCACTGGGCTTGGAAGGCCTGGATTCTCATCCAAGTTCTTTTTCACTATCATACTTTGAGTGAATTCTTATCTTGGGGTCATCTTTTAAAGGCAGGAAGCAATCCCATTTGCAGTAGCAATGGAAAGAATTGAAAGACTTGTACGCTGAAAATAAAACATTGATGATGGACATTAAGACATTGATAAATGCAAAGATTTCTTGTGTTCATGAATTGGTAGAGTTAATGTTGTTACAATGTTCATACTACCCAAAGTAATCTGTAGATTAAGCATAATCCTTATAAAAAATTCCAATAGCATTCCTTTTTTTTTTTTTGAGATGGAGTCTTGCTCTGTCACCGAGGCTGGAGTGCAGTGGTACCATCTCGTCTCACTGCAACCTCCACCTGCCAGGCTCAAGTGATTCCCCTACCCCAGCCTCCCAAGTAGGTGGGACTACTGGTGTGTACCACCATGTCTGGCTAACTTTTTGTATTTTTAGTAGAGATGGGATTTCACCCTTTTGGCCAAGCTGGTCTTAAACTCCTGTCTTCAGGTGATCTGCCTACCTCGGCCTCCCAAAGTGCTGGGACTATAGGCGTGAGCCACTGCATCTAGCCTCCAATAGCATTCTTTACAGAAATAGAAAAAAAAAATCTTAAAATCCATGTGGAACCACAAAAGAACCCAAATAGCCATAGCAGTCTTGAACAAGAAGAAATAAACCTGGAACTATCATATTTCCTGACATCAAAATATATTACAGAGCTACAATAATCTTAATAGTATGAAGATTATTTCCTGACATCAAAATATATTACAGAGCTACAATAATCTTCATATGAAGATTATTGTAGCTCTGTAATATATTTTGATGTCAGGAAATATGATAGTTCCAGGTTTTTTTTTCTTCAACACTGCTATGGCTGTGTAGACCAATGAAATGGAATAGAGATATCAGATATAAATCTGTGCATTTGCAGTCAGCTGATCTTCAACAAGGGTGCTTAGAATGTGGAATGGTGAAAGATAGTCTCTGTAATAAGCAGTGTTGGGAAAACTGGATATCCACATGCAGAAGAATAAAATTAGACCTTACACCATATGCAACAACTAACTCAAAATTGACTAAAGACTTAAATATAATACCTGAAACTACTAGGTAAAACCAGTGGGGGAGCCTCATGATACTGGTATATAGGTAATGATTTATGTATGTAAGGGACTCATGCAACTCATAGCAAAACTCAAATAACCTGATTAAAAAGTGAGCAGAGCACCCCACAAATAGATGTTTCTCCAGAAAAGATATACAAATAGCCAATAGACATGTGAAAAGATGCTCAATATTAATAAACATCAGGGAAATGCAGATCAAAACCACAATAATAAGATATCACCTCATACCTATTAGATTGGCTATTATCAGAAAGACAAAAGATAACTGTTGCCCAGAATGTGGAAAAAAAGCAACTCATGTACACCATTGGTGGGAATATCAGTTGGTATAGCTACCTTGGAAAACAGTTTAGAAGTTCCTCAAGAAATTTAAAAATAGCACTATCTTTATGATACAGCAATCTCACTTCTGGATATATTTCCAAAGGAAATGAAATCAGTATCTTGAAGAGATGCCTGCACACTCATGTTCGTTACAGCGCTATTCACAAAAGCCAGGATATGTAAACAATCTCAATGTCCCTTGACAGATGAATGGATAAAGAAAATGAGATATGTATGTGTGCATGTGTAGCACACACAATGGAATATTATTCGGCCTTATAAAAGAAGGCAGTGCTGTCATTTGCAACAACATAGATGAGCCTTGAGAAGATTATACTAATGTGAAAATACTAAATGTGAAATAAACCAGTCATGTAAAGACAAATACTGTATATCACTTACATGTGGAGTATAAAGTAGTCAAACTCAGAAGTAGAGTAGAATGGTGGGTGCCAGGGGCTGGGGAGAGTGGAAAATGGGGAGATATTGTTCAAAGGATGGAAGTTCTGGAGATCTAATATACAGCAATGTGACATTATTGATAATTGATTGTGTATTGTGTACTTGATAATTTGCTACGAAGGTAGATATTACATCATTTCACCACAGATTTTTTTGAATGATAACTATTTCAGGTGATTAATATATTAATTAATTTGATCGTGCTGATTATTTCACAGTGTGTATGTATATCAGAACATTGTTGTACCTAAAGTGTATGCAATTTTTATTTCTCATTTATACCTCAATAAAACCTAGGGGAAAAAAGAGAGAATTCTCTCTTCACACCATTTTTGTAAGTTTGAATCAGGAGCAGATGAGATGTTCTGTAAGTTCTTTGAAACTCATTGTAAAAACAGAGAATGATTCTTGACCTTTTAAAAAATGATGTAGACCCCTCTGAAAGCTGCGAATCTGTTAGGAAAAAATTTTTTGAAGTGTTGGAGGATCATGAGTCCGCTAAGTCCTATCCACGATCTCTAGATTATGAACTCTAGCTACAGAGTAAGGACATGGAGCAGAACTATAAATAATCTAAAGTGTTAGTTAATTTACAGAATGTTTATAGTTCACTTCAAATTTAAGTTTTACTCAAGGGATTTCTAGGACTGCAGCACATAGTAGTTTATTTGAACATATTTGTTGAGATATTTATATTTGGAGGATATGTTTTTCAAGAATAAGATACATTGGACATCTTTGAACTGGACTAACTTTTGTTATTTTGCAGATTATATGCTCTCCCAGCCCTGTGCCTATGTGTTAATGCTGTTTCCTGCAGTTGGACACTTGAAACAGTGCCAAGTGCTCTCTGCACAGTAGTCATTCAGTGCAAACAAGCCATTGGCAGAGTTCTAGGCAGAATTTGTCTGTCTCCTCCTCACTTGTGATGAGTCACATCATATCCTCCTGTTAGCTACAGTGCCTCAGCATATACCTGTAGTCAAATATGGAATTCACTCAAAATTTGCAAGGGCAAGTGTGTTTGAAATTCTTGTTCTTATAGTCTTAAAAATCAATAGGCAAATGTTTAGTAAATAAAACTCTAACCTTGTTGTAGTGCTTCATTTCTTAAATGGCATACTGGCTTATGTGGTTCTGTAGCAAAATTAAAAATTAATCTCAGGTGATGCCTGCTTTTCTATGGATTAAAAAGCAAATTGTCTTTCATCCAAATTCTGCATACCCAGAATGTCCTCCCAGCCTTCCTGGTTCCTTTTGTAAGATATCCTGTTTTTGTGTCTAGACTTAGCTAATTGCTGGCATCGTTAGTAGTGGTTAAAAAGGGGTAATGATGCTTTCTGAAAGCTTGCTGTTACTGATTCTGTATATACTTTAACTCAATGATTAGTTTGTGTATTTTTTTAACTGCAGCTCTAGCAAGGGATACATTTTGCATTATGATTCAGCACACATTCATCCACACTTATCTGAAATAAGCTTCATGAAACAAGTTATTTTCATATATCTTCTATTTTTTTCTATTCTATTTCACTTCTTTTAAAAATGCTTATCATTGTCTACTAAATGATTTAACGTGATTTACCAAATTATAATTTTAGAACGTAGTCTACCATTACATGATCATTTTCACTGTCCTTTTATGACTTATATGATAAATTAGAATATTATTATATTTCATTTGCATATTTTAATTTATAATATACACTATTCTTCAGGTACTCAAGGTATACTTGAATTTTCTAGGGAAAAATTAATTATAAATTAAATAACTAAAATTGAAAAATTTGTGAGGTTTTGGTGTTTTGGGCTGTGTTAGATGTGTTAAGATTAGGGTAAAGTTTGTTTTTTCAGTATTTTTACCTTAACCATTAAGAAGTCTGTTAATAGTAAGTTTTGTGATCCCTTTATGTTTTTATTTTTTTTATTTATTTAAAGACAGGGCCTCAGTTGCCCAGGCCGGAATGCAGTGGCATGATCTTGGCTCACTGCAACTTCAACCTCTCAGGCTCAAGTGATCCTCCCACCTCTGCCTCCTGAGTAGCTGGGACTGTAGGCACACACTACCACACCTGACTAATTTTTGTATTTTTAGTAGAGACGGGATTTTGTCATATTGCCCAGGCTGGTCTCGAACTCCTGAGCTCAAGCCATTCAGCCGCCTCAGCCTCCAAAAGTGCAGGGATTACAGGTGTGCACCACTATGCCCGGCCTCTTTATTTTTGAACTTGATGTGACGAAATTAATTGGAAACATTTGTTACTTGTCTGATTAATGTTTTACATTTTACACAAATTGTGGCAAAGTGAGTAGGAACTTCCAGTACTATGATTCATAATTTGTCCTTCAGGAGGAATTTATCAGAATTTTGCTTCTCTGTCTTTTCTGTTTAAAGAAATAGAATGATATATTTTAGACATAATTTTGTTTTGTAAATTTCTTATAAGCTCTTACATGCATGCTTGACGTAGTCACGATGATGATGTTTCAACTGTTCATGTACTGACATTTTTCTACAGAATTAGAAGTGTGTCTCACCAACCAGCCAAGATGAACATGGTGAAGAGGATCATGGGGCGGCCGAGGCAGGAGGAGTGCAGCCCACAAGACAACGCCTTGGGACTGATGCACCTCCGCCGGCTCTTCACGGAGTTGTGCCATCCTCCCCGGCACATGACTCAGAAGGAACAAGAAGAGAAACTGTATATGATGCTGCCAGTGTTTAACAGGGTAAGTCCAGGTTGCCAGACACACACCTTCCAGGACTGGCTGGCACTACAAGAATCTGAAAGTTACTGGTATGCCATAGATAGAAAAAAATGATAGGATGAGTAAGCTTTTAAGAAGCTTGGTGTTATCATTTCATCTTTTCAATTTGCTGTAAAGCAATGTGATTTGATGGGAAACCTGGTCAGAATAAACTACTGTTAGTGGGACTTCTTTAATTTTTAACAGATAAAGGGCAAACTGTGAGCATTGTCTAAAATGTCCCTGTAATGGGGTTGGGTTTTGGAAGAGGAATAGATTGTAAATTACCAATTGTGTTATTTCTGTTACCTTTTAAAGTGATGGTTTTATTACACCAAATGATACACTTGCCCAAACCCTTTGTACGCTTTAAAAAGTCATTACAATTTGCTGTTAAGAGTTAGTGTAAGAGGATAGTTATAGGCTATAGAGAACCCAAATAGAGTTAATGTTTTAATATATTTTGTGAATTACATGTACCAATCTTGTTGGGTATCTTTAAAATAACTTTAGGCTGGACACTGTGGCTCGTGCCTGTTATCCTAGCACTTTGGGAGGCCAAGGCAGGCAGATCACCTGAGGTCAGGAGTTTGAGACCAGCCTGGCCAACATGGTGAAATTCCATCTCTACTAAAAATACAAAAATTAGCTGGGTGTGCTGGCAGGTGACTATAATCCCAGCTACTTGGAAGGCTGAGGCAGGAGAAACACTTGAACCCGGGAGATGGAGGTTGCGGTGAGCCAAGATCATGCCATTGCACTCCAGCCTGGGTGACAAGAGCAAAACTCTGTCTCAAAAAACAAATAATAATAATAATGATAACGTCTATATATTTATCAAAAGTTCACAAATACATCATTTTAAAAAGTCAAATAATTTCATAGGCTTGTAGTTGCCCTACCACTCTTCACCACTAATTGCTGCTGCCATGAAGCACTTTTAAATAACATACTTTTACTTCTGTTGATTATGAGAATGATAGAGGGAGGAGATGCTAGAGTAGGAATGTGAGAAGAACTGGGGAAAGGTTTAAAATAGCTCTTTTAAAAATGGGAGAGAGAACTATGACAAACTATTGTTTTAAGCCCTATTCATGGAAGTTAATAATTTTTATTGTAGGAAGTTAATTTTTGTTACCCAGAAGTTTTGTTTTTTAATCTTATTTTTGTTTAACTTTAATGTCATGATGTGCTGTTGACTACTGAGTAGTTTGAGGTAATTTCCTTCTCTCTGACTTAGGAATGTTTACAAGGTAATGACAATGTTTAGAGCAGTTAGTGGAATTGTTCTTGGCTATTAACATAAATTATTAAGTAATAGCCTACATATATATGTATATATCCCATGTATTTCATCAGTTAGGCCTTCACAGTCTACTAGACTAAAAGAATCTTATGAATATTTGTTGTTTTAAGAAGTAGATAGGAGATAATTTAGTAATTATTCTCTATCACTTATAATGTTGGACTTAGTTATCTTGTGTCCTATGTTATTGTCTCATTATTAAATTTTCTCAAAAGTTTTTATTTGGTTGATTCAAAGCACATATGTATGCAATGCCTTAAACCTATATTATAATTAGAATATCACAGTGATTTGAGTATCACAAAGGTTCAGTAACTCTGAAGAAAAGATAGAAAGTTGTATCTGTACCGTTGTGACCAATTTGAAAAATGTATTATTTTAAAAATAATTCTTATTCAGTGGATGTAATAATAATTAATAAACTAAAATTGTCCTTAGATACAATTTTCATTAAATTTAGAAATATATAGCTATATCTGTTTAACATTTGGCCACTTGTGCTTGAGCATTCTCCATTAGTGAGAAGTACCTATGGTGAGTGGAATAGCTTAGTATGTCGCTAGAGCCAACCAGTTCTTAGCATGATTGCTAAAAAGGAATTGCAGTGTTGATATTTGAGACTTTACTTGATTAGAGCTAAATGGTGAACAAGCTATAATACTGTTAGACATGGACAGCTATCTACAGCCTAGTTTTTAAAGTATGCTTAATAGTGTTATTTCGGTGCATGATTTTTGCCTTTGAGAGACATGGGCTGGGAAATGACACGTAGAGTCTTTGTTCCGGGCCCCGTCTCATGCTGGTTCTTGAAATGCCTCCTGTTGTCTTCATTACTGTCCTACAAGGAGGCTGCTGTTGTCTTCCCTCTTGCTGATTTGCTTAAACTGAAAGATGATGGTGAAGTCTGAAAATAGCTGAATAATATTTATTCAGCATTCTTAAAAAGAATTAATCTTTAGTTCCAAGAACAAAAGTTGACAAAAAAAATTTGGTTTAAACTTACTCAAAATGAGTAGCATTTTACTTGTCAGAAAATTCATAGCTGCCACTGTTAATTACTGTACTACTTGTTATATTTTGTAGCATATTATAAAATGTAATGTTTACCAATTAGATCTTCTTTAAGAAACGCCCTTATTTTTGTACTTATTTCCAATTTATATTTGAGAAGCATGTAAATGTAATAGTGTCCTTTTTTAATCCCTTACAAATTACCATCACTTTTTAATCTGTTAGCTTAAGAGAGATCACCCAAACTTAGAACCAAGTGAGAGAGAAATCATAAGGCAGACAGATGAATTATTTTGTTGTAGCTTTATTACTTATTACATAATACCAATAGAGTTGATACTGGAGAATGTGACTTGGGTCTGTGCAACAAAGGACTTGCTGAATTCAGCACTGAAATAGTCATGTTTACTTACCCAGTCACTGGCAGAACTGAACAGTTGCAAGCCACAGCCAGAGCAGATGAGAATGCATATTCTCATGAGACAGGCAGAGCTCACAAGGAGGGGACAGGGCTGAGTTGGGCATTCTCTTCTTCTCAAACTCTCATCTGATGGTCCTTCTTAGAAAACAGAAAGAGCATAAGATAAATGTTTCCCTAAACATTTATATTAATTGTTAAGAAATCTTAACTGACTTACCATATGAAATAATGCAATTTACATCTTCATTGTTAATTTTTTAACATTGTTATTTATAGCAAATTAATTGAGGACTAATAATGGTCAATAGTCTGACTTAATTTTCGATATTATATATATTTAAGAAACAAAAGCCTCCATTTTTAAAACGTTTGTAAACATTCCAACATTTCTTTTATTAGTCATATTTAAAACATTTTTATTGAATAGCACCATTCAGTAACGAGTATATATTGAGCCTTTATAAATGCCATTGGATAGCACCATTAATTTGTTTTCCCTGAGTGACAAAAATGTTTGGTTGAAGAGGTGCCAGGAAATCTTCTGAAATCTATTTAGGTGGATATTAAAAATGACTTTTGTGGCTCACGCCTGTAATCCCAGCACTTTGGGAGGCCAAGGCGGGTGGATCAAGAGGTCAAGAGATCGAGACCATCCTGGTCAACATGGTGAAACCCCGTCTCTACTAAAAATACAAAAAATTAGCTAGGCATGGTGGCGCGTGCTTATAATCCCAGCTACTCAGGAGGCTGAGGCAGGTGAATTGCCTGAACCCAGGAGGCAGAGGTTGCGGTGAGCTGAGTTTGTGCCATTGCACTCCAGCCTGGGTAACAAGAGCAAAACTCCGTCTCAAAAAAAAAAAAGACTTTTAAAAATAAGTTAAACTTTGCTATTTCTCTCTAAAGGTGAACACTATGCAAAGTTACAGTGATAGGGTTCATGCACAGTTTGCGGAAAATATAGGACTGAGTGATTAAGAGCCTGGCTTGGAATCAGACAGATGTAGTTTTAAATTCTGTCTGTATTTTCTCCTGTTTTAAGTTAACTTCTCTAACTCTTAATTTTCTTATCTGTAAAATGAGGATACTAACAGAACCTCTTCTGTAGGATTTTATAAGGCTTAAATGACACCAAGTACTTGAATAGTGCTAAGCAGATTTTATGTTGGTATTATATAGTAATTGTTGTTATTTCTAGTGAATTTGCTAGAAGGTATTTTTGTTCCTTAGTTACTACTGTTTTTGTTTTTTTAAATCTGTTATGAATTTCACATATGTATTCTAGAATCAGCCCTTTTGGGTTGAACGTCTTACCACTCCTCTTGCCTAACTTTCTTCCTCTGCAGAACCAGAAATCTTTTGTCATTGTTTGTTTGAGACCCAGTCTGGTTCTGTGCCCAGGCTGGAGTGTAGCGGGGCGATCTTGGCTGACTACAGCATCCGCCTCCTGGTTTCTGGCAGTTCTCAGGCCTCAGCCTCCCATGTGGCTGGGACTGTAGGAATGTGCCACCACACCCAGCTAATTTTTATATTTTTAGTAGACATGGGGTTTCACCATGTTGGCCAGGCTGGTGTCGCCTCCTGACCTCAGGTGATCTACCCGCCTCGGCCTTCCAAAGTACTGGGATTATAGTCGTGAGCCACAATACCTGACCTAGAACCGGAAAAATTTGACAAGGAGTCAGTACTCCCTGAGAGTGAGAAGTAGAATCCACACCTTCTGACTCCCAGCTTCATGCTGCATCCTGTTTGGCAAACATTTATATAAATGATGGAAGCATTGTATATTTTCAAGAAATACCACTACTTGTTGAAAGTAGTGAAAATATACCTAATATTTTTAGATTTAATTGTTGAAGTCAATCACAAAAACTACACTCTTTTCTTTGCTACCTTATCCATTCAGTATTATCTACAATGTAAGATTCATGCTTTAGTCCCTGTATCCCTCCAACCTTGTACCATTTTCCTCTTATATAAAATGCCCCAGCTTTATCAGCCTCCTTTCAATTTCTCAACACCCCAAACTCAATCTCACTTTGAGGTCATTGCACAACTCTGTTCTCACTGCTTGCAGCCCTCTTTCCTTGTCTCTTTGAATTGTAACTTTTCCTCATTTGTCAGTGTCATCCTTTGGCACTGGAGTTGCTTCTTCAGAGACCTTTCCTGACAACCGTCTTCCCACCCCAGGCATTCTCTTTCAGCTATCCTGTTTTACTTTCTTCATAACATAACACTATCTTTAAATAATTTTAATTTTAAAATCAACATATTTGCCACTGGTCTTCTGTGCTAAAATGTCCTGTGTTTCATGAGCACAGGAAATGTATTTATTTACCTTCCTAACCACTGCTCTTTGAACATTGCCTGACATATATGGTAGGAAGTCAATAAATATTTGTGAGTGAATAAACCTTATTCAAGAAGCAATGCTTGTTCATTTCAGATTAGCAATTATGACGTAGTCTTTTTTCTATAGTGCTGATTTTGGGTTGGTAAATTCAAGTCAGTTTTATTTATCTTGTGAGAAAATTTCTTTGAGGAAATAAAGCAGTAAACATCAGGATTTTTGTAAAAAGTTAGTAGCATTTTCAACAGTCTGTTATTTACTCAGCGTGAAGACTGGTTGAATAATCATATCTTTCTTATTGCTCAAGGAATGAGCTATTGGTTCTGTTCAGTTGTCCTAATAACTCTTGGGAATAACATATCTCCTACTAATTCTTAGGAGCAAAATATACATTGATACATTCTAAGTAATAGGAATATTTGTAGACACTTCCATTAAAAAGCTATGTACTCAACCAGGAGCAGTGAGTGACTCATGCCTGCTGTAATCCCAGCACTTTGGGAGGCTGAGATGGGCGGACTACCTGAGGCCAGGAGTTCAAGACCAGCCTGGCCAACATGGTGAAACCGCGTTTCTGCTAAAAATACAAAAAAATTTAGCTGGGCATGGTGGTGGGCATCTGTAATCCATCTACTGAGGAGACTGAGGCAGGAGAATTTCTCGAACCTGGGAGGCCGAAGTTGTAGTGAGCAGAGATCGAGCCATTGCACTCCAGCCTAGGCAACAAGAGTGAAACTCTGTCTCAACAACAACAACAACAAAAAGCTACAAAAAGCTATGTACTCATCTCTGAGCACAGGTGGAGTGGCTATTCAAACATGTGATTATTAGGCTTCTCAATTTTTATCAGTCTCTACTTTGTTAAAGAATAGAGGTTTCTGACCAGGTGCAGTGGCTCATGCCTGTATTCCCAGCACTCTGGAAGGCCAGTGTGAGCAGATCACTTTAGCCCAGGAGTAGCCTGAACAACATGGAGAAACCCCCGTCTCTACAAAAAAATATAAAAATTAGCCAGGTATGGTGGCAGGCACTTGTAGTCCTAGCTACTGAGGAGGCTGAGGTGGGAGGGCCACCTGAGCTCAGGAGGTCAAGATAGCAGTGAACCGTGATTGTGCCACTGCACTCCTGCCTGAGAGACAGAGTAAGATGCAAAAAAAAAAAAAAAAAAAGAAAAAGAGTATGGGTTTTATTTAACTGGTAACATAGATTATTTAACAAGTAACAGATCAATTCTAATCGTACAGCATTCCAACATTTATCAAAATCTTAGCAGAAAAAAATACATATTTGCTGAGGAAGTATTGAACAGTACAGTTTGTTTTTTTGATATTATTAGAAATTACTCATTTGTCAAATTATTGAACACACTAGGTATCTGGATAAAAGGATACCCTTGTAGAACTGATTTATTGTTTTAGTGTTTTCAACTTAATTTGAGGGAAGTTATAAGAAACATGTAAGAAACATATTTTCTATTAGAAGGATATTACATATATCCTTTTATTGGGATCTTTGGAAGGAATTGTTTACATTATGCAGTAATCCCTCCTTATTCATGGTTTTGCTTTTCATGATTTTGGTCCTCTGTGGTCTGAAAATACTAAGTGGAAAATTACAGAAACAATTTATAAGTTTGAAATCTCACATCATTCAGCTCCATCCCTTCTGGGACATGAATTATTCCTTTGTCCACTGTATTGGGCCATTAGCCCAATAGTCACTTAGTAGCAGCCTCAGTTATCAGACCCACTGTCCTGGTATCAAACTGCTTGTTTTCAAGAAACCCTATTTTACTTAATAATGACCCCAAAGTGCAAAAGGTAAGCCACTGGCAACTTGGATATGCCAGAGAGAAGTGCTTCCTTTAAGTGAAAAGGTAGAAGTTTTTGACTTAAAACTGTATGCTGAGGTTTCTGAGATCTACAGTAACAAGGAATCTTGTATTTGTCAAATAGTAAACAGTATATTGTTACCATTGTTCTACTTTATTATTACTGTTGCCAGTCTCCTGCTGTGCCTAATTTATTAAACTTTACCACAGATATGTGTTATAGTAAAAAATATAGTGTTTACGGGGTTTGGTACTATCTGTGGTTTCAGGGGTCTTAGAACTTACTTCTCACAGATAGGGGGGACTAGTATAATAAGAGGAATAGAAGCACTTTCTTAAATACTTATTTTTCTTATGCTAAGGACACTGCGAATGATGTGATAGATCAGGTTTTCTCTTCTGTATCTTTGGGCCAAAATTTGTAAACAATACCTGAAAAATATAGAGTTTTTTTTGGTCTTAGATTTTTATTTGGTTTTCTTTTCCAGTCCATCTCCTTAGCTTGGTCTTTTATTTGCTTTTTTGTTTTGTTTTCTTTCTTAATTTTAGTCTGTGTTCTTATGTTCTCCTTCAGTGCTCCCTGAATGTTCTCTAGAATTTGGTTGTGAGGGCAATCAACATATAAACAAACAACCATATTTAGGGAACACCACTATAAAAGGCAGAGGGCTAGCTTGGGAGAATATGAAGATGAGTAAATTATATTTTCTCCTATTGTAGTAACATTTGAACAGGTAATAATAATATAAAATACTGTGTAATGAGTGTTATAAGGGAGAGATAGCCTTACAATATAGAGAATTTCCTTTCAGCTATAAAGAATATTTTTAAAAATAATACTTCAGGATACATCTAGTTATATATTCATTAAAATACCATTTCTTAGGGTAGTCTGTCCAGGTTTCATTTTCTTAAATTCTCTTTGCTGAACCCATACCCATTTGTTTTTAAAAAATGTTTATTGTAAGCAGGGTGTAGTGGCTCATGCCTGTAATCCCAGAACTTAGGGAGGCAGAGGCAGGAGGATAGCTTGAGCCCAGGAGTTCAAGACCTGTCTGGGCAGTATTGCAAGACCCTGGTCTCAAAAAAAATAATAAAAAATAAAATTAAGAATAAGAATTATTTATTATAAAGTTCATTTATTTAAAAAATTGTATAAAAACAAGTTTATTTCTTGACCCTTCCATTTACTTTATTCTAGTCTTTTTCATAACAGCCTTATTTTGAAAATATCTGTGATTAGTATGTAGAAATTCTGAGTACAAAATGAGTTTAGTGAATTCTAAAGTCAGCCAGGGATTTAGCAGTAGAACTGCTTTTCACTATCCAGTGTGCCTGTACTCCATCAAAGATCATTTATAACTTTTCTCTAAATTCTCAAATTAGCTTTACTCAGAAAAATGTTGGCTGGGCGGAGTCGCTCACGCCTGTAATCCTAGCGCTTTAGGAGGCCAAGGGAGGTGGATCGCCTGGGGTTAGGAGTTCACGACCAGCCTGGTCAACATGGTGAAACCGCGTCTCTACTAAAAACACAAAAATTAGCTAGGTATGGTGGCATGCATCTGTAGTCCCAGCTACTCGGGAGACTGAGGCAGGAGAATGGTTTGAATGTAGGAGGCAGAGGTTGCAGTGAGCCAAGATTGCGCCACTGCAGCACTCCAGCCTGGGCAGCAGAGTGAGACTCTCACAAAAAAAAAAAAAAAAAAAAGTTATATTTTCTAAGGTTTTTAGTGAGATTGATCAAAATTTTATCAATAATATCTTTGTGTCTTAGATTTTAATTATTTCTTCGACAAATTAATATGTATAAGGAAATGTGGCTAGATATGTGATTTATTGAAAGAGTTGTATTTTCAACATATTAGGATCCAAAGTAACTGTGTGGATAGACTTTTCTGGACTTGATTCTCTAGTCATCTGGAAATTAAAAATTCACAGAATAAAAAGAAAAATTTATCATTGCTTCATTAACAATGTCTTTTCTTATCTACAGGTTTTTGGAAATGCTCCACCAAATACAATGACAGAAAAATTTTCTGATCTTCTGCAGTTCACAACGCAAGTCTCACGACTAATGGTGACAGAAATTCGAAGGAGAGCATCAAACAAATCCACAGGTATTTTTACAGTAGCCAGCAAATACTGACTTGTTTGAATGAACAGACAGTTCTGCAAAAGTCCCATTAAAATTAAATGGAAAACAGACCTTATTCTCAGCACATGCATGCTATCCCCATTCCCATTCTTAGAGTCACATTCTTCTCCTGGTTTCAGCATCTTCAACTCTTGAGTAGTTCTGCTCAAGGCTGTTCTGCCTGGACCACTACCACTTCCACTTTAACCTTTTAAAATAGTCTCTTTTTCCCTTTGAACAAAATACAAATTTCTCAGCATGACATTTATGGCAAAGCTATCATCTGGTCTTTTTTTTTTTTTAAGCATATTCTAATTCTATTGCTTGTTTTCTTTTCTGTATTTGAACCAAATCCAGCTGTCTGTAGTCCTCAAACATGTCTATACTCTTATTTTAATCATTTACTTAGAATGCTTCACCGAGGAAAGAGACTCTTTCCTCATTTCAATATGTCTAAATGTCAGCATGATTAAGTCATGCTTCCTTGATGAAATGTTTTTTGATTTCTTTAGGCAAAGAAAAATTTTTTCTCTCTGAACTACTGTTTTTCTTCTCAACCTCCTAGGTGGTCACTGGGCATGCGTCTTGATCTTCCCATTATACCATAAGCTACTTAGGGGTCCCTGTCATCTGTAGTAGTTGCTCTCTAGGCCATGCACAGCTGCCATTTTAACATCTCTATTCACATTGTCCAGGGATGCCTTTTCATTTCTTTTGGATGTATTCTGTTTCCTGAATCCTTTAAATTCCTGATTTTGGTAAAGCATCTTTTCCAGCAGCTTCATAAAAAAGGACACAAGGGAATTGTGAGGGTTTTGTTCGTTTTAGACATACCATGAGCTAAACATTTTTTGACTATTGATGTAAAAAATGGGTTTCTTTCTCTTCAGTAACTAAAGTGTGCTACCTTTAGCCTGAAAACCTTTCAGCTGCCAGGACTTAGAACAAATTCCACTACATCATACAGCATGATTACTACAGAAAAGGAAGCTTAATATAAAACCAGGGATCAATAAGAGAAACGAAGACACAGTCCTACCACTCTCCTGATCTCACAGATACTTGTGCTGGGGAGATGTGCTGAATATGCAGCCGTGGTTTACATTTAAATGGAGAGATACTTCCCTCTCCTTCTCTCTATCCCCCGTTACTCTCCATTCCTAAAAGGCAAGCTGGAGAGTAACCTCGTTAGTGAAGAGACATTTAAACTACCTATGATTTAGGCCATTTGAATACTTGTTAGATATTTATAGGAGTTGTTTGAGAATGCTAGCTGTGTAATCCAGGAGGCCCTCTTAGCAGAGATTAGAAGCGACTAATTGCCTGGGAAGGTTGACCATGGGTTGAGATGGACAGTGGTGGGTGTCTTAGCACTGTCTTTCCATGCACCCCAGGGTGAGCACTCAGGGTCACTTTGGAAAATCTTGCCGCTTGCATTATTATCAGTCCTCCTTAAGTAAATATCAGGTTCTATGTTGGAAATAATTTTGTCTCAGAATTTTAAAATTTTTCTGTTATAATTTAGGTTCTTACATTGTTACTGAGAAATCGAAAGCTACCTAGATTCTTGATGTTTTTTTTCCTTTGTAACCTGTTTTTTTTTTCTAGAAGTTTTTAGGATCTTCTCTTTGTCCCTGCTTTTCTAAAATTTTATAATAAGATGCCTTGTGGTAGACCTGTTTTTATACATGTGCTAGGTACTCATTGGACTCTTTCAGTCTGGTTATTCATACCCTTTAATTTGGGGAAAGTTTCATGAATTGTTTAATAATATCCTCCCCTCTGTTTTCTCCTTCTGGTCAGATGACCCTCTTAGACTGTTCCTCTCATTTTTTTACCCTTCCTTTCATTTTCTATCTTTCTTTTTTGACTACTTGCTAAGAGAACTCAATTTTATCATCCGTCTCTTCTATGGAGGTTTTTCTTTTTTCATTTGTGACATTATATTTTTCTCATTTTAAAAAATATTTTTTATTTCTAAGTGTCTTTTCTTACTGATTTCTATTATTTTTGGGATGCATTCTCTTTCTGAGGTTTCTTTTTCTTTCTTTCAGATTTTTTCTCCTTAAACAATCTGTTTCTTTCAGGTTTAATACAACAGTTGTTTTTTTTATCAATTTGTTTTTGTCTTTGCCTTTTATGTTAAAGAATGTCCTTACATGTCTCACCCTTGACCATCTGCTCTTACATAAGAATGGAGCATTAAAAAGCTTTTTAATTGTGTGTGAAGCTTGCATCTGTGGGCTTCAACATAAGGTGATCTTGCTGGGCTATTTTTTTTGGTGATCTTTTTCCTAAACTAAGCAGTACTCAGAGAATTGTCCAGTCTCTTCTTGGAAAATATATGCATTTTGGAAGCAAAGTAGCAGAAAGATTTGGGGATCCTGAAGGTTTAGTATATAAGCTTTTATTTAACCTTTGTGTGTCCACATGGTGCCTGGTGTCCACCAGTCTATACTCCTTCTCTTATTCTTTTCAGTGAACAAACCAACCTCTGGTCTGGTGCCCACATAGTAGTGGGGACCTTGGGTCTAACTGCTCTTGAACATATTTT
Source organism: Cebus imitator (assembly GCF_001604975.1). Classification (NCBI taxonomy): domain Eukaryota; kingdom Metazoa; phylum Chordata; class Mammalia; order Primates; family Cebidae; genus Cebus; species Cebus imitator. The sequence goes on along the minus strand of NW_016107379.1, from coordinate 5,004,410 downwards.
CCACCAATCCTTCTCATTATAGTTCCATATTTACTTCAGCTTCCAAAGGTGCCTAGTGCCACCAATTTCTGAGCCTCTCAGGGGTTCTTTGTTAGTTTGGTTGCTTTTCCACTTTTCCTGAATTACTTCAAGATTCTAGGGCTTGCTAAATCAGTAAGTAACCATGAATCTCTCTGCTATTTTAGCATCCAAAATTTCATTGCTTTCATTTATTCTGTTCTTCTTGTTCTGAAGAATTTATACCTTTTAAAAATCCTTTTACAAGCATTTTAGTGGATGTATTCATCCATTTTTCATAGTGCTATAAGGAAATACCCAAGACTAGGATAAAGAAAAGCAGTTTAATTGACTCACAGTTTCATATGGCTGGGGAGGCCTCAGAAAACTTATAAACATGGCAGAAGACAAAGGGGAAGCAAGCACTTTCTTGACAAGGCAGCAGGAGAGAGAAGAGAGCATTTGAAGGAACTGTCAAACACTTATAAAACTATCAGATTTCATGAGTACTCACTCGCCATTGTGAGAACAGCATTGGGGAATGCACCCTCATGATCCAGTCACCTCCCTCCAAGCCTCTCCGTGGACGCATGAAGATTACAATTTGAGATGAGATTTGGGTGAGCACACAGAGCCAAACCATATCAGTGGATGTATTAGTCTTCTTAGGTTGCTATAACAAAATGCCATAGACTAGAAGATTTAAACTGCAGAAATTGATTTTCTCACAACTTTGGAGGCTGAAAGTGTGGGAACAGGGTGGTAGGTTCTGATAAGAGCTTTTGTCCTGGCATACAGACTGCTGCTTTCTTGCTGGGTGATCAGGTTGGAGAGGGGAAAAGAGAGTCAGCTCTCTGTCGTCTCTTCCTTTAACGGCACTAATCCTGTCATTAGGCCCCCACCCTCATGACCTCATAACCTGCTGCCTCTCATAAGCATCATCTTCAAATACATTCACATTGGGGGTTATGGCTTCAAAATATGAATTTTGAAGGAACACATTTCTTCTTGTAGCAGTGACATTTCCAAACAGAGCAGAAATAAATGCATATTCTCAATCTTCCACCTTAATTGGAGCCTATTAGGCAATCTTTGGAGTAACCACCATTAAAATTTAGATTGAGGACTAAATCCCTTACACAGAAGCAGTATATTCCAGAGACTGATGTATGGATTTTAAAGTGAGATGTTTTAAATTATATTGGCAGTCCTTGAAACAAGTCCAATGAAAGGTGCTAAGATAATTTAGGGTATCTCTGTCCCTGTCTTCTCCCTTTATTCAAAATAGTATTATATCCTTTTTTATCTTTTTTTTTTTTTTTGAATGATACAAAGTCTCACTCTGTTGACTAGGCTGGAGTGCAGTGGCTCGATCTCAGCTCACTGCAACCTCCGCCTCCAAGGTTCAAGCGATTCTCCACCATCAGCTTCCCAAGTAGCTAGGATTACAGGCATCCACCACCACACCTGGATAATTTTTGCATTTTTAGTAGAGACAGGGTTTCACCATGTTTGCCAGGCTGGCTTCAAACTACTGGCCTCAAGTGATCTGCTGGCCTCAGCCTCCCAAAGTGTTGGGATTACAGGCCTGAGCTACCTGGCTCTTTTTTTATCTTTTCTGATTTCAGTTACTCCTGTTGAAGGAAAAAGTTGACATACAGTGTAAGATTTGGGTAGTTTATGCCTTTTTATTGAAGGTAAATTTCTGTCACATGCTGACTGTCATTGCATTTTCTTTCTTGAAGGACATACTAAATTAGGAAAAAATTCCTGAAAACTTATTTATACTTGCCTCTGTTACTATTTTTTTAAATACCTAATCTGCATGTTTGTAGAAAGACATTTTGCTACATTAGAGATTTGTTTTCCTAACTCCCTTTATGATTTTACATCCACAGGGCAATTTTTTAGATATAATGAAAGATGTCTTAAATTGAGTAGAAGATGTCTCACTGTTAATTACAGTAGGAGTTACACAAGTTTGTTTTTTCAACTTTTAAGTTTAAAATAATCATAGACTCATAGGAAGCTACAAAAATAGTATATAGGATCATATGCTTTTCATCCACTTTTCCTCATTGGTGACATCTTATTACTTAGGGATTTTTAAGATACATTTTTTTTGTATTATGTAATTTCACATAATTTTTAGTTTTAAACTTCTGAAATTTATTAATCTTTGGATCCTATGATATTCAATTTAGTTTGTGTGTTTACTTCCTCATGAAAGATCTTTCCTGAGTACCCTATCTCAAATAGGTCTTCTGACCACTGTCCCTACCCATTAGTATCTATTCAGTCACATTCTGTATTTCTTTCATAGCTCTGTTATCATCTGAAAGTATTTTGTTTATTTACTTCTTTAATTGTATTGTTTGTTGTGTTCACTCTTGTATTACTACCACCTAGAATAATACTTCTCACGTAATTAGGTGTTCAATAAATTTTTACTGATTTTGGACATAGGATTTCTCTGCCCACCCCCCCCCCTTTTTTTTTTTTTTTTTTTTTTTTTTAATGCTTTGAGACTTGGAGTAGAGTTAGAAGAGCCAGCCTTCCTGATTTTTAGGAGAGAAGAAGACAATTCTGGGTGTCTCCTCAGTCAGCCTTGCCCTGACTATAGGAATCCTTGTTTTTTTTTTTTTTCTTTCATTTTTAGTTTAGAACATTGGAAAATTCTTTTGTTCAGTGCTATCAAAAATACTTTCCTGGAGATTTTTTGACCTATTAATTTTCTAGTAAAAAGTTCTAGATTTTTTTAGGACCTAAGGATATCCTAACTCATCCAACTCTTACATATTTCATCTTTATTTTCTTATTTACTTGCTTTTATTATGATTTAAAAAACACTTAATATGGGATCTACCTTCTTAACCAATTTTTAAGTTCACAGAACCAAACTATTAACTTTATGTACCATGCTGCACAGCAGAGCTCTAGAACATTTTTATCTTACATGACTAGAACTTTATACCCATTGCACAGCAACTCCCCATTTCCCCCTCCCCTCAGCCCCTGGCCACCAAGTGCCATTCTGCTTTCTCCTTTTGTGAGTTGGACTACTTTATCATTGAAAAGAATTTTGTCTTAATTTACATTCACATACTTTTTCTAGGAAAAAAACAGGTGAAGTGAGCCTTCTGTTATTCCTTTGAAGGTTGGCTTTGTTTGTTGTTCACCAGAACAGGGTTATTCTTCCAGTACTCCTCTGAATTTGCTATGGAAGACTTGTTATTTTGGGTGTTGCCTAATCACCACACACAGATAACAGTCTTTCTAACAGATATACTTGAGATATGGGCTGCAGATCTCTCAGTAGGAAACAAGCTTATGTGCAGGTCTGTTGTTTACATCTATCTGAAGTTACTGAAAATGGAAACCTTTTTGGGAATATCAAGTTGCGAAATGGACATATGGATGATTAGTTATACATTTAGGTCAATTCACAGTCTCTCTTTCTCCCTTAATTCTTTCTTTGTCCTTTGCCTCCATGTGGCTTTTGCTAGAAGTAATTAGTGACTCAATTAATTTGACGTAATGTCAAATTAACATAATGTTTTGGCTAGATTGTATAGAGGGTGTATCTTAAGATTTTCCCCAACTCTTCTAGATAGCTCAGCCAGTTCTCATTCTGCTTAAGTTTTAGGGCACATGGTCAATTTATATCAGCAAAGCAGAAAACTCTTACCTGCATAAAAAAATAGTATCTTCAGTTTATTATTAATGTTTTTGCTACATGCTAGGTAGCACTGTTAAACCTAGTGGTGAAGTCCCCAATGGGCAGCAATCCAGCCATGGAGAGGTTAGATGATGTTGACCCCAGTACTCTGTGGCGGGATTAGTGAAATTTAGTGAGTCCCCACTTAGACAATCCAGCCTTTTTTTTTAAACAGAAAAACAGTGTGCCCTGCTGTCCCCCAAGGATTTCAAAGCCACAACACCTTCAGGTAATTTCTTCCCAAGATGTGGTTATGTATTGTCAAATGAAAAGAAGCATGGAAGCTGTGAGTTCTAATATTGTTTTTTTGACTAACTTGTAGAACTTTTTTTTGGAGGGGGCAAGGCTCTTCAGGGCTTTGTGTCTTCATTAATGAAATAAGTATAATATTACTATTAATGTGACTCACATCACCATGAAGCATAAATTGGAAAATGACATGCTTTAAATGTACTTTGCAAAGGAAAACTTGTATTTCACTTATTATTAACATGTTTTACATTCTGATTGTTCTGAATGCTAATTGAGTTTGTTTTATTTCAGTGTAGGTTCAGAAATTGCATTTAAGATTGTCTGCATTCTTTACTTATTTAATCTAATCCTGGGCTTTATTAACTCTATTTCGGTGTTTTTCATTCTAACTACATGTATTGAAATGCAGTGTGAAAGATAAAGCCTGAATCAAATGATTGACAACTCTAAAGATGGGTTAATATTAATATATTCATTCATTAACTCTTAAAAACTTAAATCATCACTTATATTTGTATTTGTTAAATATTATTGAATTTAAAAGATCCAGTGTGTTTCTGACTAGTAGTGGGCATTTTTTCCCCAAAGTTTTAAGAAACCATTTGATTTATGGAGGATTTATTTAAAATTGCTTGGTAGTATACATAATTTTTTTAAGATAGCACTAAATTCTATATACTTTTTAAATGAGCTGTTTACCTCATTTAAAATAAAAATTGAGGCTGGGCATGGTATCTCACAGCTGTAATCCCCATACTTAGGGAGGCCAAGGCAGGAAGATCACTTGAAACCAGGAGTTTGAGACCAGCCTGGGCAAGAGAGTAAGACCTTGTCTCTTTAAAAAAAAAAATAAATTAGCCAAGCATGGTGGTACATACTGTTAGTCCCAGCTACATGGGGGACTGAGGTGGGAGGATTCCTTGAGTTGAGGAGGTTGAGACTGCAGTAAGCCGTAATCATGCACTCCAGCCTGGACAATAGAGTGAGACCTTATCTAAAAAAATAAAAAATAGTACAATACAATAAAAAAGTTGGAAATGCCTTTGAAATATTCTGACTGACACATATTGAAATTGATAGGTGAAAATAAAATGCTTATTTCTTTACAGTGATACAATTATGCTATTCTTTACAAAATAGCAAAATTCATTTGTTATATAAAGACAGTTTGTTTTGTCAATGGAGTTTAAAATTTCCCCATATCATTCAACCTCAACCCTATCCAGATCTCTTTATCTGTAGGAGTCTGTAGCTCAAAGCCAGATAACATAATTTTACATTATTGCTGATATAACTTCAAGTCTTCTCTACCCTCTCCTTAAAAAGGGTAATTGTTATTATTAAGTTGGTAAAGAAGTTAAAGGCACATATGTTAATGATTATACTGTCTTGTTCTTTTTAAATTTATTTTCATGTGCATTATCTTATTTAATTAGCCCAACAATCCATTGAACATATTGTAATGTTTAATAACAAATAGAATATTGGCTTTTCCCCCATTGTTTGTCTTTTCTTAGCTTGAAGAATCCCTTAATGTTATTGTTAACCAAAACATAAGAAATCCCACACTTGAATTATAAAGGTCCAGCATTGATCTGATAACAAGAACTGTTTTAAACCAAGAGTAGATTTTTGGAGTTTTGCTTCTCAAAACAAGCATTAACGTTCATTGTCCATATCTGACAACTTTTTGAATAGTGAAAATACATACTTTCCCATTTGCTTTTAAAGCTAATGGTGTTAAGTAATATGGATGGAATCCAGGTTCATTTGAAATGTGCCACCCCCTCCACTGTTCCCTCCTCTCCACTCACCTTGGGTTTCTAGCTTCTGTATCAGGAAGATAACTTGGTTTTGCCTTTTCTCTTAAAGTAGGACTGCACAATTTAAAGTAAAAGTCATAAATCATGAAGAGGCCTAGACAAAGAAATCATTGTACGTCAGCTTTTGTTTGAGAGTTTTAATAAACTAGGAAGTAATTGTCTTCCATACCTGGATATTTAATTACCAGCAACAAAATGGGTTCGTGTTATATAGCCCATTGCAAATTGTTGGCTCCATGAAATACTTGTAAATCAATTTTTACCAATGACCTAAAACCAATGATCCTTCCTTCCTTCCTTCCTTCCTTCCTTCCTTCCTTCCTTCCTTCCTTCCTTCCTTCCCTCCTTCCTTCCTTCCCTCCTTCCTTCCTTCCTTCCCTTCCTCTTTCTCTCTCTCTCTTTCTTTCTTTCTTTTCTTTTCTTTTCCTTTTCTTTTCTCTTTTCTTTTCTTTTCTTTTTTCTTTTCTCTTTTCTTTTCTTTTCTCCCCCTCTCCACTCTTCGCTCTCCCCTCTCCCCTTCCCCTCTCCCCTCTCCTTTCTCCTCCACTCTCCCCTTTCCTCTCTCCTCCCCTCTCCTCTTTCTTCTTCTTTTTTCTTCTTTTGAGACAGAGTTTCGCTTTTGTTGCCCCAGGCTGGAGTACAATGGTGTGATTTTGGCTCACTGCAACCTCTGCCTCCCGGGTTCAAGGGATTCTCCTGCCTCAGTCTCCCAAGTAGCTGGGATTATAGGCATGCCTCACCACTCCTGGGTAATTTTGTATTTTTTAGTAGAGACGGGGTTTCTCCATGTTGGTCAGGCTGGTCTCGAACTCCCTACCTCATGTGATCCACCTGCCTCGACCTCCCAAAGTACTGGGATTACAGCCAAGAGCCACTGTGCCTGGCCCAATGTTTCTAAAGTAGGCTTCTCAGTATATTCTTTCATTTGTTTTCTTGTTTCTCTAATGATATTTTCACAATTTAGTCAGCCTTAAACATTGCTTTCTTTGTGTAACTTCCCTTTTCAAAACTTTTAGGAATCTCTCTTACTATATAGTAAGTTCAAACCACTTGAGGCTCACAAGAATTTGAGCTCAATTTTTCTGTTATTATCATTTTTGGTAAGGTTGATTTACTTATCATATATTTATTGTGTGCCTGTTTAGTGCCAAGGAATGTGCTGGATACTGCAGATCAGCAGTGAATACAGCTTACAAAGTGCCTGCTTCTGTGGTGTTTATTTTTTAAAGGGACTATAAATCAGTAAACATGGTCATACAGTAATTTCAACATTTAAGAGATACTGATAGCTGGGCTTCTTTCTGTTTGTTTCCTTCTTTTCCAGTAAGTTAAAAAAAAATTATACATGGTATAATTATACATGGCATAACATGTTGCCCAGGCTGGCCTTGAACTCCTCCTGAGCTTAAGTGATCCTCCCACCTCAGCCTCCCAAGTAACTGGGACTACAAGCACATGCTTTTTAATCACCATTTTTTATCATTTACAGGCTGGACAGCCTGGATTCAAATATGAGTTCACTGACTAGCTATGTGATTGTAGGCAAATTACTTACCCTCTGCATTTCTTAATTTATACTATTATAAGAGATATATTAGTAGAAAATAACTCACAGTGTTCTTGTAAAGATTAAATAAGTTTAATTCACAAGTACTTAACACAATCCTTGATATATAGTTAAGACTCAATAAAAAGAAGCTATTTTTAAAATTTTCCTGTTAAAATGTTCCCTCAACTCGAAGTTTACAAAGGTGAAATATGCTTAGCACAGAATCATGTGTAAGTCTTGTAGTCAGTTATCTAATAAGACACTTTTATTTTATGTTAAATTGAAGAAAAAATACACCTAAGGTAACCTAAATCTTATTTTCTACTTTGTACTTCTTTATGAAGTGTGTTAAGTATACATTAGTTTTTACCCATTTGGTTCCTAGAATCTCACTCTGTCACCCAGGCTGGAGTGCAGTGGCGTAACCTCAGCTTACTGCAACCTCTGCCTCCTGGGTACAAATGATTCTCCTGCCTCAGCCTCCCAAGTAGCTGAGATTACAGGCTCATGACACCACACCCACCTAATTTTTGTATTTTAGTAGAAATGGGGCTTTACCATGTTGGCCAGGCTGGTCTCAAACTCCTGACCTCCAGTGATCTGCCCACCTCAGCCTCCCAAAGTGCTGGGATTATAGGTGTGAGCCACTGCACCCAGCCAAATTGGACTTATTTTCTGACAATTTTAACTTCTGTCATATATTACTATAAAAATTGGCAAACCATGCTGATGAAATTAGGTACATATTTAGAGGTTTCTCTGTTTACCCATCCCTGTAATAAAAAAATCAACTAAATTTACTTTTGAAGATTATTCCAAGTCTGCAGTTCTATGATTGGCTGTCTGAATGTATTTCACGATTTCTTTCTTCCTACTGTCAGCTGCTCAAGTTACTCCTGTGTGTATTACTTAGGCAACCTCTTAATTTTATTTCCCTCTCACCAGTCTCCTTAGCCTTCCAGTCTGTCATACGCATTACTACTATACTATTAATAGTCTTAGTTATAATCCTTTCATCATCTCCTTTACTCAAGAAACTATTTGCTCCCTCTTGCCCCAAAAATCAAATACAATCAGTAGCTTGCCCTCCTTCATAATTAGGCATCTTTATTTTTTTAAAATCACTATTGTTGGTATTAGACTCCACTTCTCAACAGTGCTCTTCTGTAATGTTAAGCGAGTGTTGTTAAACAAGTTTGTCCTGATCTGTATGTCTCAGACTCATTCCTCTAGCCACTCTTATTTTATTGCTGTACTGCTATTCTCTCTACATCCTTAATTGCTCTCATTTCCTGGATAAACATGTACTTGTTTTCTAGACAGGTTTAGCTCAAATTTCACCTCTTCCATGACTTGTTGATTACCTGCTGTCATAACTTTCCCTGAAATATATAGGTTGGTGTTTACATTTCTGTATTAATGATATAAACATTTATGAATACCATTAAAACATTGCTATTTTTAAAGTTTTTCCATATGTAATAGTGCTGATATAATTATGTGCTAAGTAATTTTTCATTTCCTTGGTAGGTTTTAAAGAAGAACCTCTTTATATATGACTTTTCCCGCACTTAATGGCTTTCCCTTTTGTTTTATAGAGGCTGCAAGTCGGGCCATCGTCCAGTTCCTAGAGATCAATCAGAGTGAAGAAGCCAGTAGAGGCTGGATGCTTCTGACGACAATTAATTTGTTAGCTTCCTCTGGTCAGGTAAGTTCTTAGTTTTCATGTTTGATAACTCAGCCTCTTTTTATACCTCTCGTGATTTTGTTATTAAATGTATCATAAATGAGATGATATGATGATCATTTGTATTCTTCTAACTCTTTTAAAACATATTATGCCTCTCACAACATCTCTGTGAGGATCTTGATGTTTTATGCATCTTACTCATAAGGAAAGGAATGGTTTAGAGCAGTCTTTTCCATCTTGATATGTTGTAACACACATAGGACATAACCATTTGTGACTGGGCTCAATGGCTCACACCTGTAATTGCAGCACTTTGAGAGGCCAGACTGGGAGAATTGCTTGAGCCCAGAAGTTTGAGACCAGTCTGGGCAACATAGACCCCTATCTCTTTTTTTAAAAAAAATTAGCTGAGCATAGTGGCCTGTACCTGAAGTCCCAACTGTTCAGAGGCTGAGGCAAGAGGATTGCTTGAGCCTGAGAGGTCGAGGCTACAGTGAGCCATAATCGCACCACCGCACCCAGTCTCGGTGACAGAGTGAGACCTTTTCTCTAAAATGAACTTTTTTAAAATGATACCACTTGTAGAGCTTTCTGGGCAAAGGGATAGATGACTACTAGCTGGAGGCAAGTAACCCAGGAGCTCTGGGCCTATCAGACCCAGCTTAACACTTTTGTCACCCATGTTAGGGAAACTCTGGCTCAGGAAGAATAAAGAAATCACTCTTTGTCTAAGGTCACTCAGCTAATAAAGAATAAATGACATGGAAAATAGTTTTAAATTTTTATGGAAAATAAGGAAACATTGACATTTTTAGAATAATATATATTTTCTTCTCATTTGATTTATTCTGCAGATTGCTTTTTATTTCCTCTAAATCAGCTCTAAGTACCTGTCATGAAATATGTTGTATGTACTCATTAATGAGCTATTTTGATACCTGATTTTTGGCTTTTGATATTTTGGGGATGAAGGAGGTTTATTCAGCCTTCTAAAATCCAGAGTATAATTACCTACCAAAGCTAGTACCAGTCTTGGGACTGTCTGTTGTCTTAAGTTACAGTGGACTTTCAAACACCTCCCATCATTTAATAATGGACCTAGGTAACTGTATCATCTTTGTACCATCTGACTGGCCACAGCAGATACAGTGCATATGTCTTTTTAACTATATCCTGAAACCTGTCAGTAACCCAAAGTCATTATCTCTTATTTTCTCCTCGGAATGATCTGTTTTCTTCTTATGTCTTTGCTGTGTTTTTTCTTTTTCTTTTTCCTTTTTTTTTGGAAACAGAGTCTTGCTCTATCACTCAGGCTGGAGTGGAGTGCAATGGCGTGATCTTGGTTCACTGAACCTCTTGGTTCACCATGCCTCCCAAGTTCAGGTGATTCTCCTGCCTTAGCATCCCAAGTAGCTGGGATTACAGGCGTGAGCCACTGCACCTGGGCCTCTTTTTTTTTTTTAAAGTCAGGGAATAGTGTGGCCAACGTGTCCTGGAGTTCCTGGGATTTTCCAGGTTTTAGGAAAGGAAGGCCTGCATCTCAGGAGACTGCACAGTCTCAGGCAAATGGAGATGGTTGGTTACCCTAAGAATCTTCAGATGGTCCCAGAGTAGACCATTGATTGTTTTCATGTATCTGACTATACTGGATAAATAACAAAATCTCAATTTTGTTTGCTGTTCATGGTAGCTATAAATGTCCATATGTTCCTATACCAAAATTTGGTTTAGAATAGTGTGTCTTTATTTGCTATTAAAACTTTACATAATGTAAATATTTACTATTGATATTTAATATAAAATTAAATTTTAATATAGTTTTCTACATTTATTCATATTTTCTATAAAAACCTAATCATTTAAAAACTTACAAGTTTAGATGCCAAGTTATATGTTCAGTCTGTCCACAATAAAGATGTAAATGAAACATCATACCACTTTGCTTAGTGGCAAGCTAATGCTAGTAATAATCTATCTGGAAATAGATACGTTTGAAAAGCAAATTCAGTGTTATGTTTGGAGCTGCCTTTTTTGTTTGAGTGCTGTTTTCTGCTGCTAGCAGCGATATACAGAGTTGACCAAAACATGGTCCCGACTCGTGTAGATGACAGAGATGACACAGAGAAAGATAATGCCATAGTATTTAATAATGGGACATATATAGTAGTATTGAAAATAGAAATGTGAGAGTTAAACATTTTGAAGGTGAGGGTAGCAGGGTAGGAAGAAAGATGAGTTCAATAAATGTTGAGGCATAGCAGGTGTTTAAACTGAACATTAAATGTATGGTAACATAAGTCTCTTAAGAGATAATAAGTTGCAGGTGAATAGCATGAAGGGTTTAGAGTATTTGAGACAAGAGATGGTATGTTGAGTATATAGAAAGGGGCCACACCTTCAAGGGGTAGTCTTGAAGCTCTCTATTTTTCGTCACCTGCTACTGCTTTAGTCGTGGCCCCATCTTTCATGTGGTTTGGAGGGTTGGTTTCCTAATTACACTTGCCTTCTCGGTCTCTATATTTAATTGATGATCTGTATTACCACCAGCTAATTTTCTGAAATCTAGTTCTTTTATATTTTTTACTTTTTTGTTTGGAGCACTTCGTTGGGTCATCATTGCCAACAAAATAAAATGTGAGACTATTTTCTTTTTTTTTCTTTTTTTTTTTTTTTTTTTGATTTTTTTTTTTTTTTGAGATGGAGTCTTACTCTGTTAGGCAGACTGGAGTGCAGTGGTGCAATCTCGGCTCACTGCAGCCTCCGCAACCTCCATCTCCTGGTTCAAGCGATTCTCCTGCCTCAGCCTTCTGAGTAGCTGGTACTACAGGCATATGCCACAATGCCTGGCTAATTTTTTATATTTTTAGTAGAGACGAGGTTTCACCGTGTTAGCCAAGATGGTCTTGATCTCCTAACCTCGTGATCCGCCCACCCTTGGCCTCCCAAAGTGTTGGGATTACAGGCGTGAGCCACCACCCCCTGCCACGACTGTTTTTGTAAGTCATTGAGCATACACACTTTGTAGGCCACTTAACCAGCCCTCCGACCTCAAGCAGGGTATGTAACTAACAAACCTCAGCTCAAAAATGATCCTTATTTCAGAAATGAAGTGTCTGCCTCATGGGTTGACTTAAGGAATAGATCAGATGATGTATGTAAAGTGCTTATTAGTCTTATGCCTGTTATATAGTAAACACTAATTCAAGGTTAGTCATTATTGTGGCTCTTCAGGAGTCAGCATTTTTGGACTCTGTGGTTCCTCAAAAATACTGTACCGTATGACCAGACCTCCTATGTCTCTTCCAGGTGATCTTTCCCTTTTTATTTTAATTCCTCATATTTTTTAATACCATTCCTGGCCATGTTGGTCAATCCTTTTTATGTTAGTCTGTATGTACTACCATGGTTAGACTGAAATTTTAAGAGATTAAGTCATAGTTACTTAGGACTCTACAAATTCCAGTCAACTGTGATCTTTTGAAGGACAAAGGTGCTTTGTCTTTGCATGCCCAGCACCCAGCTCCCAGCACACAGCCTGACATTCCCTGGACACTCCATAAATGTTTTATGAGAAAGTAAATAAACTAATCAACAGATTATGCCGGTCTATTGATCTCTAATTCAGTTAAACTTTTTGTTCCAAACTGCACCGTGGAAAATTTTGATAAATATTGTATCATACTTAATAATGTTGAAATATTTACTGTAAGAAGGTCTTCTCTGGATATCTTTGAAAATGATATGGAGATGAATTTGTGTCAGTGACGGCTTTATCTCTCAAGTGTCTTTCCAGTCTCAAAAATCTACAGTGAGAATAAAGATAAAAATAATAGTAAAGTAACAATTAATATACAATTTAGAGCTTAAGGTACCTTTGTATTTGTTATCTTACATAATTCTCATGTTAACCCTGAGAAGCCTATATAATTTTCTTTTTTTTTTCCTTCTTTTTTTTTTTTTTTTNTTGAGATGGAGTTTTGCTCTTGTTCCCAGGCTGGAGTGCAGTGGTGCAGCCTCAACTCACTGCAACCTCCGCCTCCTGGGTTCAAGCAGTCCTCCTGCCTTAGCCTCCCAAGTAGCTGGGATTTTGTGCCCGCCACCACACCTGGCCAATTTTTGTATTTTTAGTAGAGATGGAGTTTCACCATGTTGGCCAGACTGGTCTTGAAGTCCTGACCTCAGGTGACCTGCCCACCTCGGCCACCCAAGTCCTGGTATTACAGGCATGAGCCACCGTGCCTGGCCCATGGTGTATAATTCTATGTATTTTTATAAAAAAGGAAAGTGAGGCTAGGCGCGGTGGCTCATGCCTATAATCCCAGCACTTTGGGAGGCCAAGGCAGGCGGATCACAAGGTCAAGAGATCGAGACAATCCTGGCCATCATGGTGAAACCCCGTCTCTACTAAAAATACAAAAATCAGCTAGACTTGGTGGTGTACGCCTGTAATATCAGCTATTAGGTAGGCTGAGGCAGGAGAATCGCTTGAACACAGGAGGCAGAGGTTGCAGTGGGCCTAGATCACACCACTGCACTCAAGCCTGGCAACAGAGCAAGACTGTCTCAATTAAAAAAAAAAAAAAAAAAAAAAAAAAAAAAAAAAAAAAAAAAAAAAAAAAAAAAAAAAGAAAGAAAGAAAGGAAAGTGAATCTCAGCAGAATTAAGTAGTTTGCTGAAGTTCATAGTTATTAAGAGCCTGTTTTTCTAAATCCTAATGCTTATGCTTCTTAAAACATGATGCTTTTTTATTAAATAAATATTAAATTTAGTTGATAATTTACTATATAACAAACTTATTCTCACTATTTGGTTAAAGCAAAATTGTCCAAATGCAAAGATGTATATTTCTTCACTTCTAGTCAATTTTAAATTCTTAACATGCATTTAAAAAGTTATGTTAATACATAATTTTCTGAGTTAACATTTATGAATTATTTGGCTGTACCAATTATAGTTGTGTCTATCTATTCATTTATTTATTGGTTTGTTTTCCAGAAAACCGTGGACTGCATGACAACAATGTCAGTGCCTTCCACCCTGGTTAAATGTTTATATCTGTTTTTTGACCTTCCACATGTGCCTGAGGCAGTTGGAGGTGCACAGAATGAGCTACCTCTAGCAGAACGTCGAGGACTACTCCAGAAAGTCTTTGTACAGGTAGGGAAGGTGCTATTCGCCTGGACATCTACACTATCCAAAATGAAGTGGGTGCACTTCCTAAATAGATGTTCTACATATTCCATTTTTTAAGATCGTATTTCATTTTATTTATGATAGTATGACTTTATCTCATATAATTGTTACATTTTTTTAATCTGCAGGAATATTTGAGTGAGGCATTAGCAAGTTTGTTTCTCTGAGCAGATGCAGCCATTAAGATTACATTTGATATATCGGCAATGTCTCTAAAATGAACTAAGCAAGGAAAACTCTTAAAAATTATATAAAGATTTGGGTAATATTTCTTATGTCTGGAAATTCTATCTAGTTGCTGTTTATATACAGGAAGTCCCTAGCCTATAAATATTTCACTTGTAAAGATAGTTTACTTTAGTGTTGGCTGCCTCCTTCTCTGCCCTGCCAGTAAAGTTCTTCTTTTCCACTGTTAGCACTGTTCTTGTGAGTTAATAAGTGTGTGATAGGCCTTTATTAGCTAGCCTGGAATATAGTCATCATGTATGATATCCTTTCTTGGGAGAAAATTGTCAAAAGAAGCAACTGACAAACATCTAGAATATAACTGTCCATTGGTCTAATATAGTATTAAAAAAACATTTGACACAAAAAGACAAATGCTGCATGATTCCACTTATATGATGTATCTAAAGTAGTTATATAGGTAGAAGAAAGTAGAATACTGGTGGCTAGGAACTAAGGGAAAGAAGAAAAGTTAATTATTTTTCTATAGGAATAGAGTTTCAGTTTTGCAAGATGAAGAACAGTTTTGCAGAACAGTGTACATATAGTTTCAGTTTTGCACAACAGTGTACATATAGTTAACACTACTGTACGACACACTTAAAACAGTTAAGATGGTATATTTTACATGTTTTTTTAACCTAATCAACAGTTGGAAAACAATAACATGTTTGGATTTAGTTCTCTATAGCTAGTTCATCTGAGATACAGATTTTGCACCTGTAAAATGAAAATGATATCTACCTAAAAGGTTTTTTGAGGCTTAAATGAAATAATATGTAAAGGCAGTTTTCAGCTTAGCACACAGTAAATCTGAAGGAGAAGTAACTGATTACTGCTGCCGCCACCATCGCCACAATTAAGAGTAGAAGAGAACAGAACAGTGGATTGGGGTAGAAAAGATCGAGCTGTGTAGAGTAATGGTTGCACCTCATGTTACTGGGCTCTACTGTAAGAATGACTCTGCTTTGTAGAGGTGATAGTTATGAAAGGACAGGAGCGAGTGAGACAAAGACAGTTTTAGAAAGTAAAAGAATGAGATTATCAAGTAAAATACTAAATTAATGTTTATTGAACACTTGACCTGTTAGATACTGTTGTGCTTGTTGTTAACATCTCTCATCTCACGTCTCAATTTGCAAGATAACCCCACAACTTCAGAGCTTTTGTTTTTCCCCAAAATGATTACATGAGCAAATGGCAGAAATGGGATTAGAAATAAGATCTGTCTGACTCCTGAAATAGATTGAGTGAGAAAAGCAATGGGAATAAATGAAGGAGTAAATCGCATAGGAATTAAAGCTGCTTGAAGATACTCCCTATTAATATAGTGGGTTAGTCTTTTCGAATTAGAATAGCAGCCTCATTTCAATAAACTCCTTTTAAAGAAATACCTAATTCCTTAGGTAATAAATGGAATCTGCATTTTATACTATTAATACATAAGTAAGCATAGCAGGTTTTTAAAAAAAATTATTTCTATTTGAAAACCAGGTGCTGACTTTCAATCATGTGGGAGTCATTTCAGCATACTGAAGTCGTTGCATATTAAGGCCAAAATGGACTCAAAAGATAATTTAAATCAAACTCCTTATTTACAGTTGTGGAAACTAATATTCTGGTTTATGATCCACAGTAGGCAAGTGACAGTGATAAAAACCTAGTTCTTCCAACTCCTAGTTCAGTGCTCCTTTTAGTGTATCCCTTTCTTTGTTTTAGTTCCTTATCGCAGGCTAGTTAATGTTTTCATCATTGTGTCTAGGAAACCAATTGAGACAAGCTTATTAAATGTTTTAAAATAGGTGAAATCCTTACGTTTGTATTATGTGACAGAGGTTTCCTGGGACTTTAGCATTTGGTAATGCTTCATGCAGGCATTCAGTTTTTTTGTTGTTATTGATGTGACCAATTATTGCTCTGCTACACTTGGTTGGACTTTTGTAGCAGAGTTCTTACAAATATAAGTGGTTATTGTAGAGGCAGAGAGGAATGAGAAATGTTTTTTGGAGAGAGTCTTGCTCTGTCTCCCAGGCTGGAATGCAGTGGCACAGCCTTGGTTCACGGCAACCTCCGCCTCTTGGGTTCATGTGATTCCCGTGCTTCAGCCATCCAAGTAGCTGGGATTACAAGCTGCACTACAATGTCTGGCTAATTTTTTTGTTTTTAGTAGATACAGTGTTTCGCCATATTGGCCAGGTTGGTCTCGAACTCCTGGGCTTAAGTGTTCCTCCTGCCTCAGCCTCTCAAAGTACTGGGATTATTTTGGGGTTGCAGGCGTGAACTACCATGCCTGACCAGGAATGAGAAATTGACTTTACAGTTTTCTGTTCTGTAAAATGAAAGGATTGTGAGGTTATTTGCAAGAATCCTTCTGCCTATGAAGATGAACCAATTTTCTTAGGAGTCAATAAATTAAACGAATCCTTGCATCCATGTTGAGAACAGTGATTTCATTTGTAAAAATGTATTTTGTTATTTTTGGGTTTGTTTTCTATGTTCCAAATTAGAAAACTGGCATCTGTCCCTCCAATCACATAAGGCAGTGTCAGAACCAACAAAAAATATAATCAGTAATACACCCCTCTGAGAATATACCTTTTTGTTGCATTTAACTATCTGTATTCACATATGGTAAAAGATGGTGACATATTATACATATTAGCGGACATTTGGTATCCAGCAGTTTCTCCAGGCATTTGGTGTGAAGGGTGCCATATTTAGTGATTTTTTAAATATTTTATTGTTTTTATGAATTCTTTTTTCCTTTCTGATACTTGACAGCTATGGATTAGAAAGTTTTTGTATCTAAGCAAGTTTTTGCATTTGAAGAAAATAGGAAAACGAAGACCTAGTTTTCTCAGATAAAATGTGATATTTCAAATACCTCTTTCTATTGAGCATGTTTTTTTCTTTTCTTTTCTTTTTTGAGACAGGGCCTCACCCTGTCACCCAGACTCAAGTGCAGTGGCGTGATCACAGCTCACTGCAGCCTCAGCCTCCTGGGCTCAGGTGTTCCTTCCGTTTCAGCCTCCTAAGTAGGTGGGACTACAGGCCCATGCCACTATGCCTAGCTAATTTTTTGTAGAGATGGACTTTTACCATGTTGCCCAGGTGGATCTCAAAATCCTGAACTCAAGCAATCTGCCTCTCTTGGGCCTCCCAAAGTATTGGGATTACAGGCGTGAGCCACCACTCCTGGCTGCGATTTTCCCACTGATGCTGAAATACCAAACTTTCATGAAGCATTCTTTTTCAAGAAAATAAAATGATGTCATAAATTATATTTTATTCATAATATATATTTTAAAAAATATTTAGATGAAAAAATTTAGCAAAGAGAAGAAAAGTTAACTTTTCCTAACTTGAACTTGTATTAGAAAGAAGAGCCCATCGAGGGGCAGAAACCATTGCTGAATTCCCCAAGTGGCAGACTCTTAATGCTGTGTGCCGTTGTGTAGCGTACATTCTGCAAATCACAGTTAAAACATAAGTTCTCATTCCGGAATTTAAGAAGTCTTGAGTCTTCTTTGAACGCCAGACTTTAGGTTTTAGATGTAATTTTAAAATACTTTGAAATGAAGATGATTTGTGTTATTCTAATATCTCCTATTACTTGTATAGAAAAGTGAAACAATTTCAAAATATCTTTACACTTAAAGATCTATTTTTATTTTCTTTTTTTCCTAAAACTCTCCTTTTTGGAGAAGAAAATTACATTTCACCTGTGGCACACTAAAAATTAAAGAACTATGTGAGAAAAATAAAATGTTGACTTGGAAAGGCAGTGCTGTTTTATCATATTTCAAGCCAAGGTATGCAAAAATATTAGGGGGAAGATAGGATAGTATATGCTTTCTAAAAAATAAGCTGATATAAGTAGGACTAGTTTACTGTCATCACATAATTACCCATTTATTTACTTACATGCACTTAGATGTTTTTTAACTTTGATTATTTTAATTGACAAATAATAATTGTACATATTTATAGGTCACAGGGTAATAATTTTTATGCATACAATGTGTAATGATTAAATCAGGGTAACTAGCATAATATATCCATCACCTCGAACATTGATCATTTCTTCACATTGGGAACATTCAAAATTCATTCTTCTAGCTATTTAAAAATATATAATAAATTGTTTTTTTTAAATAGTATCACCCTATAGTGCTATAGAACACTGGAACTTACTCCTGTCTGACCGTACTTTAGTCTTCCCTTAACCAGCCTTTGGCTAACCCCCCTCCCCTTCCCTTACTCCCTTCCCTTATCCACCAAAGAGTAGAATTTGGTAACCAAATTTCTCCTCTTTTCTATTATGAGATCAACGTTTTAAGCTTCTACATATGAATGAAAGCATTCAATACTCATCTTTCTGTGCCTGAATTATTTTTCTTAGCATAGTGTCCTCTGAGCTTATCCATGTTGCCTTGAATGACAAAATTTCATTCTTTTTTATGGCTGAATACTATTAGATTGTGTTTATATTCCATGTTTTCTTTATCTATTGATCTGTTGGATACTTAGGGTGATTCCATATTTTGGCTATTGGGAATAGCACTGCATTAAATACAGAAATGCAGTTATCTCCTTTATGTAGTCATATCATTTCCTTTCTATACATACCCTGTAGTGGGATTGCTAGATCATATGGTAGTTCTCTTTGACTTTTATGAGGATGCTCCATACTGTTTTTCATAATGGCTGTACTAATTTATATTCTCACCACCAGTATGTAGTAGTCCCTTTCCCTGCATCCTCACCAGCATCTGTTTTTTTTGAGAATAGCCATTCTAACTGGCTCGAGGTGGTACCTTATTGTGGTTTTAATTTTCATTTCCCTGATGGTTAGTGATGTTGAGCATTTTTTCATATACCTGTTGGCCATTTCTGTGTCTTCTTTTGAGAGAAGTCCATTCAGCTCATCTGCCCATTTTTAAATCAGATTTGATTTTTGCTTATACACTCTTGTTTTGTTTTGTTTTTTAGATCTTAGTGAAACTGTGCAGTTTTGTTTCCCCTGCGGAGGAGCTGGCTCAGAAAGATGATCTCCAGCTTCTATTCAGTGCAATAACCTCTTGGTGCCCTCCCTATAACCTGCCTTGGAGAAAGAGTGCTGGAGAAGTCCTCATGACCATATCTCGTCATGGTCTTAGTGTCAATGTAGTGAAGTATATTCATGGTGAATATCTCTTTGTATATTTAAGTGTTCTAAATTTCTTCCACCTTTCTACATTTAATGATAGATTTATTTTCATCTTTCAGTTTTCTAAAGCTTGTTCTTTAAAATAAAAAATAAATTTGCCAAGAGAAAAGACTTTTTTTTTTTTTTTTTTTTTTTTTGAGATAGAATCTTACTCTGTCACCCAGGCTGGAGTGCAGTGGTGCAATCTCGTCTCACTGCAACCCCTGCCTTCCAGGTTCAATCACTTCTCTGCATCAGCCTCCCAAGTAGCTGGGATTACAGGCACCCGCCAGCACACCTGGCTGATTTTTGTATTTGTAGTAGAGACGGGGTTTCACCATGTTGGCCAGGCTATATATTCTCTCTAACTTAAAGTTTTAAGTAATTACTAGATTTTTCTTCTTAAACTTAGAAAAAGATAGTTTTTTGCTTTTTTCATCTTGTTACTGTATCAGTATAAAAGATCAAAAATATCATTTGGCAGTGGCTATTTTGTAATGATGTGAAAACATTACCTGTACATACATTGTATTATCTTTTGTTTACTACCTACAGGCAGTGCTTTCCCAGTGCATCTGACTCATATTGACTTTTAGAATGTGTAATGTTTATCTCGTACTGTTTTACAGATATGTTAAAATTTAATGTTTCATTAAACAACAGTTAACAATTAAAAATTTTTAAGCAATTGTCAGAAGTAATACATATTTATTTAATTATCTGTTCTTATAGAGAAAGAATGTTTATCTACATGTGTTCAGAATATGCAGCAATCAGATGACCTGTCTCCCCTAGAAATTGTTGAAATGTTTGCTGGGCTTTCTTGTTTCCTCAAAGATTCCAGCGATGTTTCCCAAACACTTCTGGATGATTTTCGGATATGGCAAGGATATAATTTTCTTTGTGATCTCTTGCTTAGGTAAGATTGCACAATTTAATAATATGTTTTAAATGTCTACTCAGTCTTTTTTATGAAAGACAACAAGTGATTTGGGGGTTATAAAAAAAAGCAAATTAATGAAACACTTATTTAATGTATACCTGGCTTTATTCCCTTCTTTTTCTGGTGTGATCATAGCTCACTGTAGCTTCATATTCCTGAGCTTAAATGGTCCTCCCACCTCAGCCTCCCAATTAGCTAAGACTACAGGCATGTGCCATCACACCCAGCCAATTTGTAAACATTTTTTACAGAGACACGATCTCGCTATGTTGCCTAGGCTGGTCTCAAACTCTTGGCCTTAAGCGATCCTTCAGCCTCCCAAAGTTCTGAGATTATAGGCATGAGCTTACGCCCTTCTTTTTACTCCTGTTCTGCTAACAGAGTGGAAAAGTGAATTTAGAATTAAACTACCAAATGCAGGCCACAAACATGGTGAAGTGAGAGGTTAAATATGAAGCATAAATCTACTCTTTGGTAGCTGAGGGAGAAGAATTTAGATGAACTAATTAACATCTTCTTAAAGTATAAACTCTTCTTAATTATATTTTTGGTTATCTTTATTTTATAGTACTAATCTTTTTATTAATGTAGTTAATAACAATAATAATTATATAGACGGAATGAAACCTTACAATTGTGTATATGAAACAAATTAGTAATTTCAAAATATGTTACTAACCCCCTTTTCCATTTCAAATGGTTCGTGGATATACTATGAAAGTGGTTGGTTACAGATTTTATTAAGAAGAAGATACTCATTAGTTTTCGGTAGCTATTCCTGGGCCATTGGTTATTTTTAAATCATTTGATCTATTGTAAGACACCACTGTTTCCTTCCTCCCTTCCCGCTTCCTTCCTCCCCTCCCCTCTCTTCTTTCCCCTGCTCCCCTCTCTGCCTTTCGCCCTTCCTTTCCCTCCCTTTCCTGGTCTCATTGTGTTCCCAGCCTGGAGTGCATTGGCTAATCATAGCTCATGTACTTTCTTTTCTTTTCTTTTCTTTTTTTTTTTTGAGGCGGAGTTTCGCTCTTGTTACCCAGGCTGGAGTGCAATGGCACGATATCGGCTCACCGCAACCTCCGTCTCCTGGGTTCAGGCAATTCTCCTGCCTCAGCCTCCTGAGTAGCTGGGACTACAGGCACGCACCACCATGCCCAGCTAATTTTTTGTAGTTTTAGTAGAGACGGGGTTTCACCATATTGACCAGGATTGTCTTGATCTCTTGACCTCGTGATCCACCCGCCTCGGCCTCCCAAAGTGCTGGGATTACAGGCGTGAGCCGCCGTGCCGGGCCGCTCATGTACTTTCAAACTCAAGACATCCTTCTACCTTAGTTTTCTAAGTAGTTACACCCAGCTATCTATCTATCTATCTATCTATCTATCTATCTATCTGTCTGTCTGATCTATGTATCTATCTATCTAATCTGATCTATAAATCTATTTGGTAGAACCTGTGTTGCCCAGGCTGGTGCCAAACTCCTAGCCTCAAGCATTCCTCCTGCCTTAGCCTCCTGAAGCACCAGGATTATAGGCATAAGCCACCATGCCTGGCCAGAACTAGTTTTTTCTAACACCAATTTAACCTAGTTGCTGCGAGTTAATATTAGATAACCCCTAGGAATGTCATTTTTTGTGTATATATGCAGATTTATAAAAGAGGATGTGTGAAAGCTGATGAAATAACCACTTCACATTACTACTGGAGTATTAATTGATTCATCCTTTGAGAACGTAGGCTGACAAGATATTAAGAACCTCAAAAATGTTGGTGATCTGATACAATAATTTCATTTATGTTTACTGATCCTTAAGATATAATTCTACATGTAGACAAAATTGTATTTGTTAGTGCTTTTGTATCTGCCAGCTGTTGCACCTCTCCCTCCCCAAATATGTGGTTGGTTCTGCATTGCAACTGAAAGCTTTCCTCTGAGAGCTTATACTAATGTGTGGAAGTACACATACAGCACTGGTAAAGGATAAAAATAGGTTACAAAATTCTGTATATAATATGAGAATAAATATTGTAAACACTAATGTTTTCATATTAAAAGATAAGCTTAAGAAATATATCAGAATGTTAAATGTGTTTGTGAGGCTAATCATACTTTTTCTTCTTTCCTACTTTTTTGTATTATCCAAGTTTATTATTTATTTATTTATTTATTTTGAGAAGGAGTCTTGCTCTGTAGCCAGGCTGGAGTGCAGTGGCAAGATCTCAGCTTACCGTAGCCTCCACCACCCGGATTCAAGCGATTCTCCTACCTCAGCCTCCCGAGTAGCTGGGACTACAGGTGTGTGCTATCACACCTGGCGAATTTTCGTATTTTTAATAGAGATGGGGTTTCACCATGTTGGCCAGGATGGTCTCAATCTTTTGACCTCGTGATCCGCCCACCTCAGCCTCCCAAAGTGCTGGGATTACAGGCATGAGCCACCGTGCCAGGCTCTCCAAGTTTAATGAGAATGATTACTTCTTTTAAGCAGAAGTCCACAATAAGTTGTTTTTTTTTTTTTTTTTTTTAAGATATTTGTTGCAACCCATTTTGTGTTCTCAGTAAAGCCATGGTTAAATGATAATTCTCTAATGACCCCAGTGTTCTTTCAGCACTTCTCAGAGTACTTGATGCATTTATTTACTGCATGTAAAATTGAAAAATACTTTCTATGTTAAATCTAAGAACACAGCCAAAAAGAAAAAATACTTTCTAAATCATACTTTTCTAGATTGGAACAAGCAAAAGAGGCAGAATCCAAAGATGCCTTGAAAGATCTGGTTAATCTGATAACTTCCCTAACAACATATGGTGTCAATGAACTAAAACCAGCTGGTATTACCACAGGGGCACCCTTTTTATTGCCTGGATTTGCAGTACCTCAGCCTGCAGGCAAAGGTGAGTCTTTGTTTTTTTTATTCTGTGATAACTGAGAGAAATAGAGAAAGAATGATTTGTCTTACTTTGGCATATTACTTTTTGTTTATGTTATATATTGTTTCCCTTAAAGCTTGTTTTTTTATGGTTTAAGTCCTTGTAAGTATTTCGTGAGTAATAATCTTTAATCTGACAGATCAAATACTTTAACATAATATTGTAAAAATATCATAAAATCAGGGAGATTTGTATTATAGTATTTCTTTTTTAACATTCAAACAATTTAATAAACAAAACGTCCTTCTTTTGAATGTTGGCACTTCATGCATTTCTACTTTACATGGATACAGCTCAATTTTCAGTCCAGTCTCTGTACCTATATACAGTCATCCGTTAGTATCTGTAGGGGATTGGTTCCAGGACCCCCAACAGATACCAGAATTTACAGATACTCAAGTCCCTGATATCAGATGGCATAGTATTTGCATATAATCTACAATTTGCATATATACCTTACACGTGTCTTCCCATATACTTTAAGTAAATAGTCTCTAGATTACTTATAATACCAAATATAATAGAAATGCTGTGTAGTTATTTTACTGATGTTATTTAGGAAATAATGACAAGGAAAAAAGTCTGTACATGTTCAGTACCGATGCAGCCACACCTTTGTTTTTCTTTAATATTTTTCATCTGTGGTTGGTTGAATCCACAGATGCAGAACCCATGGATACAGGGGCTGACTCTGCACAGCATGAAGCATAACTGCTTGTATTTTATTTAAAACTAAGCTACTTTAAGTACAGAGATTATATTATTTCATTCAGATTGGAGGATGAATTTTTATAAATTTTTATAGTCTAGTTTTCCAAACATTTGGATACTAAGAATATTTAATTACATAATTATGCAAGGTAGTTTTATTATGTATTTGGTTTTTTAAAAAATGCATAGTAATCATTTCAAAGTAACCTGAGCCCGGAGGCCTCTAATAGTTTTTATTCACATAACTGTCACTAAGTAATCAGTAGGATCATGATATTTCCATATAAAATTTAACTAGCCAAAAAATACCAACATGTCTTGTTATTTAAATTTATAGTATGTATCTATGCATTTTATGACATAGAAGTCAACAGCCTGTAAATCAATGAAAATAGATGGTGTCATCAAACAGTATGATACGATGTAGCCTTAGTGTGTAAGTTGTTTATAACATTTTAAATGAGTCTCTGCAATAAGTAGGGAGAAATACACATTTCCCTAAACAATTTAAGGTTTCATTTTATTTACTATTAAGAAAAACATGGAGTGGCATTTCACACCTGTAATTCCATTTACACAGGAGGATCTCTTGAGCCCAGGAGTTCAAAGCTGCAGTGAGCTATGATCACACCACTGTACTCCAGCCTGGGTGACAGAGCAAGACCCACTTTCTCTTAAAAGCAAAAGAAAAAAATAAGGGCTTCTCAGAAAACTTCTAATTTATAGATTCCAGCTTGACCATTCTACAGTTAACTCTTGCTATGAATTAATATAAAAATATCACAGCAATGTACTTCCTATTTTATACTTTATTGTTGTTTCATTTGATTAATCAATGTGATGTTGATATTGGCTTAATAGCTAGTTACAACAGTATAATTTTGTAGCAAAATTAATCTTTTGCATATATCATTGTCTGATTTTGTCTCATTTGTAACAGGGATAATAATTATATAACCTAGCACCTCCCAGGGTTATTGTAAGAATCCAGTGACATCATGTCTATGAAAGTAAGGTTATCTAGAAAGTATGTTGCCCTAAGAGTCAGAATTTATGTAATTATAAGTGACCTAACTTTTCTAAACATCATTTTCTTCTTCAGAAAAATTGATGTAATATTCTGTAAAGTGAATGGGTCAAGCTACATCATTTTGAGTTTCCTGTATAACTCAAAATTTTCTGTTTCTCATGTCCTACTTTTAGCATTATTGCAAGAATCAAAGGAGATAGCTGTATTCAATATAGAAAGAATGTAGAATAGATTGTCTTTTATATTTCTAGCAGTATTAAGATACAATTTGTTTACATTAAATGTATTCGAGTTGAATTTGATGAATTTTGACAAGAGGATATGGTTGTGTAATCACCACTGTTACCATGATGTGGAATATTCTCATCCTTCTAGAAAGTTTCCTTGTTCTCCTTGCAGTCAGTCCTTCCCAACTTAACCCTTGCCCTGGCAACCACTACTCTGTTTTAGTTTTGCCCTTTCTAGAACTTAATACACTGCAATCATACAGTATATAGTGTTTTTTTGTACCTGAATTCTATCACTTAAAGTATAGTAGTCCCCCCTTAACCGGGGGGAATGTGTTCCAGGGTCCCCAATGGATACCTGAAACCATAGATAGTACCAAACCCTACATATTCTCTGTTTTTCTTCCACATACATACATATGATAAAGTTGAATTTATAAATTTGTCACAGTAAGAGATTAACAATAATAAAATAGAACAATTATAGCAATATACAGTGATAAAAGTTATGTAAAGGTGTGCTATCTCTTAGGAGGATGAATGCTCTCTGTCTCACACAAAATATCTTATTGTATGTAATATTTTCAGACTGTGGTTAACCTCGGGTAACTGAAACCATGGCAAATAAAACCATGAATATGGGAGGAATATTGTAATACTTTGGAAAGTCACCCATGTTATTGCATGTATCAGAAGTTTGCTCCTTTTTAATGCTGGGTATTACTTCATTGTTTGGGTAGTTCACAGTTGTGTATATGTCTTCACCAGTTGATGGACGTTATTTGACTATCTGGAATAAAGCTACAGTGGACAGTTATATAAAACAAATCTTTCTGTGGACATACGTTTTCATTTCTTTTAGCTAATACAGAGCAGTGAAATTGCTAAATCATATGGTAAATACATGTTTAACTTTATAAGAAACTGCCAGCGTATTTTCTAAAGTGGCTGTCCATTTTTGCATTCACATCAGTAATGTAATGTATGAAAGTTCCAGTTGCTTCGCATTGTCAGTAACACTTGGTATTGTTAGTCCTTTTAATTTTAGATATTCTACTAAGTATATAATAATATATAATGTTATTTTAATTTTCGTTTAACTAATTCACATTTTATCTTTAAAATTCACATTTTATCTTTACATTTCATTTATCTAATTGACTAATTCACATTTTTTAAATGCTTTTCACTATTTGTTTCTCTACTTTGATTCAGATCTCTGTGTCCATTGTTTGATAGGGTTGTTTTATTGGAGTTAGAAGAGTTCTTTAGATATTCTGTATAAGCTTTTTATCTCTTATTTGGAAGTGTGTTCTCTTAGTCTTGTCTTGCTGTTTTGTTTTGTTTTTTTAAACGCATATAATGAGAAATGGAAGTTTTTAATTTTGATAAAACCCAGTTTTTTATTTTAAGAATATTTTGTGGTTGTTTTACTCCTGTTGAAGAAATCTTTACTTCAGATTTACAGAGATTGCTAATGTTTTCTTCTGATTTTTTTCTTTATCCAGTGTTTCATATTTTAACCCTTAAATTAAGGTCCATGATACATTTTAAGTTATTATTATGTAGGATAGAAAGTAAGAGTTTCTTTTTTTAATGTAGATATCTGAATGTGCCAGAACACTTTGTTGAAAAGATCATATGTGACTGCACGTATCTGAGACACTTTTTGAATTTTGTTTGATCCATATGTCTATCCTTAAGCCAATACCACACTGTCCTGATTACTGTAGCTTTATAATATACCTTAAAATCAGGTCACTTGTTTTGTTCTTTCTTCTCAGCATCATATTGGCTATTCTAAGTCTTTTGACTTAGAAGAATAATCTAATAATCATGCGAATAATTTTTTTGAAAGCTGCTGAGATGTTGATTATTCTTTTGCAGACATCTTTACTTTTTATATTCTGTAGGTAACCAAAAAACAAACTTAGGTAGACTGATAGACACAGGATACAAAGATAAGTTTTTGGTATTTGCCATACATGTAATAAATGTGTATGTTATAAACAAGAATCCAGAAAATTGAAATCAGTTGCCTGGAGATTTTTTAAATTCTGTGTATTTTAAAGAAATGTCCAAGTAAGGATTTTTCAAAATTCTTTTTTCTTTGTTTATTTTACAGACAGTATTGCTTTCTGTCACCCAGGCTGCAGTTCAGTGGTATGATCATAGCTCACTGCAACCTCAAACTCCTAGGCTCAAGCAATCCTCCTGCCTCAGCCTCCTGAGTAGTTAGACCTACAGGCACATGCCCCCATTAGCAGCTAAATTTTTTTTTTTTTAATTTCCTGTAGAAATGGAGGTGGTCTTGCTATGTTACCCAGGCTGGTCTAGAGCTCCTGGCCTCAGACAATCTTCCCAAAGTGCTGGGACTACTGGCATGAGCTACTGCCCCCAGCCCTGAGCATTATTTCTACTCCATTTAATAATTTTTGTAGTTCTCTGGTTTATCCTCTTTCTAAAATCCATCTTATTCTCTGGGGCACTATGTTAATTTTTTGGTCACACTTGCAAATGCTGTATACCCCTAATAGTTGTTGTTCTGGGGACTACTTTTAGAGGCAAGCTGCTTATTTTCATGTATCGCAAATATAACTTTCTGTCTTAATTTCTTTATGATTAATGTCACTAATTTGCTTCACCAGAGCCATGTATAAAGATTTTTTTTTTCATTTGATATGTTTGAATAGCTGGCCATAAATTGCTTTAACAAATGTCTATATGAAGAAATTGTACTTTTAGCTAGAAAACAAACTTTCAGCTTAAAATTTATAAAAATCATAGTGTTGCAATTATAAAGAAAAACTGGAATTTAGAGAATTTTTTCCCTCCTATTCTCCTGCTTCATTCTTGCTGCTCTCAGGCCTGTAACATCTTTAGCCTGAAAGTCTTTTTAAATTGAGAGACAACTGTCCTTATAGTCAAGGTCAATCTCATAGATAATAAAATGCTATACTACCACACATTTCCAAACTCTGAAGCATGGATGTTTATAATATGCTTTTATTCCCTCTAAAACAATCTAACTTTTCGACATACACTGTTTTTGCATTGAAATAGTCATAATGCATTAAAATTTTAATCAGTGTTGTTTGTTTTTAATTAAATGATTTGAACAAAACAAGTACTTTGAGATGCTGGAGTTTGTTGTTTTTATGTTCTTAGTAAATAATTAATAAATGTTATAATTGATGATGTGTTTAAACAGACTAGCCTGCCATTATTAAAATATCACATGGTACCTACTTTTATCTTTTTCTTTTCTGTTTTAGGTCACAGTGTGAGAAACATCCAGGCCTTTGCAGTTCTTCAGAATGCATTTTTAAAAGCAAAATCCAGCTTTCTTGCCCAAATCATCCTTGATGCTATCACAAATATTTACATGGCTGACAATGCCAATTATTTCATCCTAGAGCCACAGCACACATTGTCACAGTTTGCAGAGAAGATTTCTAAACTCCCAGAAGTACAAAACAAGTACTTTGAGATGCTGGAGTTTGTCGTTTTTAGCTTAAATTATATTCCTTGTAAAGAACTTATTAGTGTCAGTATCCTCTTAAAATCTAGCTCTTCTTACCACTGTAGCATTATTGCAATGAAAACGCTTCTTAAGTTTACAAGACATGACTACATATTTAAAGATGTGTTCAGGGAGGTTGGCCTTTTGGAGGTCATGGTGAACCTTTTACATAAATATGCTGCCCTCTTGAAGGATCCAACTCAGGCACTAAATGAACAAGGTAAAGTAGTATCTGTAATTTTATTTTTATTTGAAAAGGGTTTTTCGTTCTTGTTCCCATTGTTTGGTTATTGATTTCAATGACTTCCTAATGAAACCTAACTTTACTAAATATTTTGTTTAATTTTGGTCTCAATTTCTCTTATATCCTTTTCTGTCATTAACAGATAGTCCAACTATATTTATAAAATATTACTCTTGCTTTTTAAAAAAGATTACTTGAAATTTTAGTTAACATCAAAAAGCTCTTAGGCAACAATGTGTATTATTATGACATATTATAAACTGTATTTCCCAACGCTAACAGGTTCATTTAACCTCTGTTGGGGAATTGGGGAGGAGGAAGCTAGAATTATGTCAGTGTGTTGGAGAGAGCTTAAAGGAAGATAAAAACTAAGGAAAAACATGTATGATCTATATGACTGCTATCTACTACCTTCTGCTTCCAAAAGGGAGTTTTAAAAGCTTCTGAAAATAATTAGGTTTATTATTAATTGTAATTATTAAATATAGTTAAATGTATAGTTACTTCAGTGTGTTTTTATTGTACAGAGCAAATAAACATATTTAATGATGTTATATACACAAATGTATTATCATGGGGTACCTTTCTGATAAATCTGATAAAAGTACAGTAGTATCTGGCAATTAGTAAGTATTAAATGTGAATTAATACAGGTTGAATAGGTAGCTTTATTCATGAACTTTTCTTTCTTTTTTGTGTATCAAAATGTAGCATTCTCCTATTGACCTCCTTTATTACGAAAACCCTCTGTGAAGAGGATATATTTAACTTCCGCATTTTCTTTTTTAATATCTTTTAGATAACTGCAAAGCATACCAAAATAAAATCTGTTAATACTGATTTTGAGCCTGCTTTCGCCAAATGTTGAACATAGGCACCATTTTAAAGATTATATCTGTTGTATTAGTGGTAAAAGTGAATACTGAAGAAATAAATTATTACAATAAAACTGAATCAAGAAAAAATAAGCTTATCCTTTGTAATTTGGACCTTTGAACATTTTTTTAGGGGACTCAAGAAATAATAGCTCTGTTGAAGACCAAAAACACCTGGCTTTGTTGGTTATGGAGACCTTGACAGTGCTTCTTCAAGGATCAAACACAAATGCAGGTAATTAAAAAACCCACAAGCAAGTACTTTGGGAGATTGCCACTGTTACATCTTCTGTGGTGATTCTTGCTCCTGAAATCTTCCTGTCACTTAAAAGAAAAAACTATTGATTCAGTGATGTACAATCATGTCCCTAAAAATGCAGTACTTTTACCATCAGGAGTAACTTGATGACAAAACATATAGCATTGTTTCTATTTCAAAATGATGTTTTAATTCCTTTTTATAGTGTCTTAAGGTATTCTTCTAATTTTTGACTGATACGATCTTAGTCAAATAAGTTGCTATTTAAATTATTTCTAAAATATTTCTTTACACATTGATTTTAGAAAACATTTTTAGTACTGCATGTTAGAGTATTATAATGTTACAACCTTCAGGAAATACTGAAAAATGATTATCTAATAAAACTTCACCTCTTTCAGGTAATTAACTTTACTGAATATTTTGTTTAATTTTGGTCTCAATTTCTCTTTTAGCCCTTCTACCTGTCAATACGAGATAGTCTAACTGTATTTATAAAATACCATTCTTGCCTTTTAGAAAAGATAACTTGAAATTTTAGTGAACATCAAAAAACTCTCAGACAACAAGGTCAATACAACTTGAAAGAAATAATGAGGGGAAAGTGAGTTCAGATTAGTAGGCTGGGCCCAAATCATAGAGAGCTTTTTAGGCCATGGTAAGGAGCTTGAATTATATTTTAAGTGTTAGGGGAAGCCATGGATGAATGAACCCCATGCACAAATGCGTGACTGTTTGCCTGAATGCAGAGAAACTCAGCATTCATCATATTTAAAATATATTGTGTATTGCAGGTGTAATGCTAGCTAGGTGTTAGAATAACACCTAGGTGCCAAGGTAAGATCATTCTTGCTCCCCAGGAATTAGAATCTAATGAAGAAAAATGTAGATACGTAATTATAGAAGTCATTAGTTAAATACAACTTTGGCAAATACTAAGATAGACTTGAATGAGTTTAACAGGCAACTGAAACAATGAGTATGATGACATTTAATGGATGCTATAGTAACATTTTATCTATGGCATAATGCATAATCTTATTTCCACTAACTAGATTTAGTTAACTGAGATACTCAGAAACATAATAAAGATCCACTAACAGGAATTTACTTAGCAAATTAGCTTTGGGTGAGATGACCTAGAAGTTGCACAGGAAGAGATTAGTCAATTGGAGAGCTTACTCTGTATGACTAGAAGTCACTTAATACATCTCCCAATGTGCCAAACAATTCATACAATTCTTTTCAGTCTTTCTTTTCCTAGTATGAAAGATGTTACTAGCTGTGTGATGTTAGGCATTTAAAACAGTGCTTTGCTCATAGTTTAAGTATTTAAATAATAATAGCCATTATGATTATCTAGTGGGTCCTAACTGACAACCAGGGTCTAACTAAACAGGCCTCAGGTAATGAAAGGATGTCACAAATTTCATGTGCTGAATCTCAAGCACACAACTTAGACTGACTTCACGGTCATATAATTATTATAAAGTTAGCAAATAGCCACTAAACAGAGAGGCCAGTGGCTGCTATAGCAGAATATACTGTTTTAATAAATGTTTATTGAAACACAAATCAGGAGAAAATTCAATAGTCATGAGAGACCAAACATAAGCAATAATAGTAAGACTGTTTGTTATAAACCATAATAAAGATATAAACAAGATGTTCTAAAAGCATAAGGGGTGGAAGAGTTACTTAGAGGAAATATTAATTCCTGATTTCAATCACTGGGCCCGTTTTTTTTAATACTGGAGGTTGGTATTAATATTTGATGCAAGAACAGTATCAATTGCAAGCAGGAGCACAGGCTTGCAGAGCTGGGCTGTGTAGGCATAATCCTGCTCTGTTGCTTACTAGCTGTATGACTTTGACCCCATTACTTAACTTCTGTGTGGTAGGGGATGAGTATTAAGTAAGTCAATCTGTGTAAAGACTTTGGAGCAGTAACAATGACACATGGTTTCTATTATAGAATTTGTCACTTTTTCTTCTTATTTCTACCTATGTAACAAAAAGTGTTGGTACCTTGTAATTTTTCCCATGGTGGGATAATTTATTCCATTTCCTTCTTGCTACTATTTTGGAAGACGTGTTCATTTAAACCTCATTTATTTAGGGTATTGTTCTTCTGAAAGCCTTTTACATAAGTTGATTACAATATTGGGTCTCCTGGGGTTTACCTAAGAGACTTCTGAATGTTGCAGATTTTGAGAGCTTGGACATGGTGAACATATCACAGCATTAATCTTGCATTAAGGAAATGTAGAAAAAATCTGCATATGCTTTTGCTGGCAACCCGCAGTGGAAATTTGTATTATAATTTAAAAGGTGAAATAGTTGGGTCGGTCTTATTTACGCTATTTTGAGTTACTGTACCTACAAAAAATAATTGAATATTAATTCATCTGACTTGTCTCAGAATATTTTAAAGTAGCCATTGTTGGACTTTTTCTCCTTTTCTCAAGGAATTTTTCGAGAATTTGGAGGTGCAAGATGTGCACATAACATAGTAAAGTACCCTCAATGCCGGCAGCATGCCCTGATGACTATCCAGCAGCTGGTGCTCTCTCCAAATGGGGACGATGACATGGGCACTCTCCTGGGGCTAATGCATTCAGCCCCACCGACGGAATTGCAGTTGAAGACTGATATTTTAAGGGTAAGTTTGATAAATGTGTTTCTCTTCTTTTACTACTAAAATCTGTGGTTATTTTTAAATGATCTATATTTAGCGTAGAGACAGGGAAATTTAAAAAATCCAAATTACCCAAAAAACCTCTCAACTTTATACACATTAGGTATTTGGAAAAACTCAAGTCATTTCTGTCTTTTAGTATGTATTTAACTTACTGCTGATAAACCTTTGCAGTAATTATCTTGACTTATCGGAATTATCTCTTAAGAAGTATAGGATCTTAATAAATACTAAATATATATATTATCTATTCAATTAAATTCACTCATAGTGTTATGCATCTGTGTAATGAAATGTTAGATTTGGCATTATATACACATACCTGCTTGTATGTGTGTAAGTAATGGATATTCTGGTAGATATCAAACAATATACCAGAAGTTTTACATATGCTTTTATCATTTATGCCTTAGCAATACTATAAAGTAAGCAGCACCCTGTTTTGCAAATGAGAAAGCTTAGGTTTAGAGAAATCATATAACTTGGATATTGTTTACATACATGACTTTTAATTCGTAGAACTGACCCCGGATTTCAATACCCATATAGCTTCCATAGTACCATTATGTTTTATACAGATTTATACACACACATTCTCTCATATTACTGAAGTCACTGATATTATAAGAAGTGATATGTAAGAAATTTTAGAATCAGAATATAATCAAATGTTTCAGTTTCATTTACAAGTGAATTTAGTAATGTAAGATGTAATGGAAAATGGAAAAGTAAAGACTATTAAATATTAAATAATATATTTAAAAAATTTCCAAGTTACAGATATATTATAACAGCTTTATTGACCGCTTTAACTTAAGTGTTGCAAATAATAGTTGTTTTAATCAAAAGAAACATAGCCTTCTCTTTTTGTGGCTAAAAGCCTGCTCTTATATTTAAATAATATGAGTAAAGTGAAAGAAGTCCATTAAAATTTATGTTCTTTAATTTATTGATAGATGCAAGGTTTCTAAATACAGTTTTCCATCATAAGAATTCAGGCCTCCTTGGTGAAATGATTGATTCTAGTACTAGGGCAGAGAAAGAAACAAAATGAATTTAAAACATTTCAGTTACCCTTTAAAAAGTAAAGAAGTGATAAGATAATAAGAAATTAAGTAAATACAACCAAACAAATAAATGAGAGAAGAGGAAAAGCTCTTATTTACAGTCAAAAGTCAAAGAAAATCACCATTTATAAACTATCATAGTAATAATTTATTCTGGTAGAATTCATCACTGGCTACAAAAGATAGTGGATGAAAGTTTTAGAAATGATGGGATTTTCGCATAGTTTTAAATTGTATCCTCAAAGATACATTTTAATTTTGAGTGGTAAAATACTAGCTTTACAGTGGACCCTACGTTAGCTAAATGATCAGCATTAATTTTGCCACTGATGGACAGATGAACAGGATATACCTCCTGATATGAAGCACTCAGAAAAATTCAGCTCATTTTTATAGTTTTTCCTCCCAAAAGTGTATAATCTGAATCTAATTATTAGAAAACATCTGATAAATCCTAATTGGAAGACTTTCTATTACATAACTGGCCTGAACTCTTTAAAAAAAGTTAAATGAAATGAAAAATGACTTAAGAACTATTCTGAAGGAAAGAGATTGAAGTGACTACTGAATGTAGTACCTGAACTTGAATTTTCCTTTGCTATAGAGGATATTATTGGGATTTGGAAAAAACACAAGGTCTGTAGATAAAATAATTGTATTGTTTCAACATTAATTTTCTCATTTTGATCATTGTACTGTGAGTATTAAGAGAATTCCTTTTTTTTTTTTTTTGAGACGGAGTTTCGCTCTTGTTACCCAGGCTGGAGTGCAATGGCACGAT
>NW_016107379.1:4954376-4969447 GCF_001604975.1 Cebus imitator | reverse complement strand
CTCCTGAGTAGCTGGGACTACAGGCACGCGCCACCATGCCCAGCTAATTTTTTGTAGTTTTAGTAGAGACGGGGTTTCACCATATTGACCAGGATTGTCTTGATCTCTTGACCTCGTGATCCACCCGCCTCGGCCTCCCAAAGTGCTGGGATTACAGGCTTGAGCCACCATGCCCGGCCAAGAATTCCTTTTTTTGAAAAATACACTGAAGCTTTTAGGGGTAAAGGGAAATGGAGAGAGAAATTAAGTAAATCGCTATTTTTTGAAGAATCTGAATGAAGGATATCTGTGAATTCTTTGAACTATTTGTGCAGTTTTTCTTCAAGTCTAAAATGGCATTAAAATAGTAACAGACAAAAAAACCAGTGTGTTTAATCTTGCTTCCAAGGCCCTTGTGACTCGATGTCCCTCTCCTCTGACCTCCTCCACTATTATTCCTTCACCTGTAGATGAGGAAAACATAATTTTTCCTCTACCTGCCAAGTTCTTAGCTAGGACACACCGGTGTTGCAAAAGACAGATTAACAGGAGAAAAACGAACGTGAGTTGATTAACATGTGAACCTCATATGCGCATAGGAGGCAGCCAGGGAAAGATGACTAATTCTCAAAGACGTGGCTTAGAATTCCACTTTATACAGTAGTCCCCCCATATCTTTGGGGGAATACATTCCAAGACCCCCGGAAAGGTCTGAAACTGCAGATAGTATGGAACCCTATATATACTATGTTTTTTCCTATGTATATACATACCTGTGATAATGTTTAATTTATAAATTAGGTACAGTAAGAGATTAACAACGATAACCAATAATAAGGTAGAATAATTGTAACAATATGCCAGTGTCATTACTCTTGTGCTTTGGGGCCACTATTAAGTAAAATAAGGGTTACTTGAAGCACTGTGAAACCCCCACAGTTGCTCTGATAACTGAGACTGCTGCTAAGTGACTCATGGGCAGGTAGCTTTGCAGCATGTGTACACTGGACACAGGGATGAGTCACAGTGGTGTGGGGCGGTGTGAGATTTCATTATGTTACTCTGAACAATACACAGTTTAAGGCTTTTGAATTGTTTGTTTCTGGTATTTTTCATTCAGTATTTCCAGACCAAGTTTGAGCACAGGTAACTAGATCAAAGGAAAGCAAAACTACAGTGGATGGGGATCACTACATAGCATCTTCAATAGACAACAGTAAATTTTTAGAGAAATGAAGACATAAAGGGAAAGGACTCTAGGGATATCAAAATTGTGGGAAGGCAAATAAATGGTAGATAGAAGAGTTAGTAGTTTGCTATGTGCATTCCTTTGCCGTCTCCAGTCTGGGAAGGGTCTTTCTTCATCAAATATATCTACTTCTTCCCAGTTGCCTTCAACTGAAAATAATTTATACCATAGTGGCATATTTTGGGGTGGCATATTCTAGTTTACTACTTAACACCATTCTAGCCACAGACATTACAGGAATTATTGTTTCTATTCTCTTTTACTTTTATTCAATTAAATTTTTCATTGATAATGAAAAATTGGCATTTCTTTCTTTATGCTGTTATATATTTCATCATGTTTTGATAGTGTATAATGACAATTTTGAATATGCATTTTAAAAGCAAAATTAACCTCACCACAATATATGTTTTAAACCAAAAGGATATCCACATGAATGTCAATTTTTGAAGAACATTTTATATTTGACGGAATTGTTGGGAGAATATAGATGATTTTATTTATTTATTTTTTTTGAGACGGAGTTTCACTCATGTTACCCAGGCTGGAGTGCAATGGCACGATCTCGGCTCACCGCAACCTCCGCCTCCTGGGTTCAGGCAATTCTCCTGCCTCAGCCTCCTGAGTAGCTGGGATTACAGGCACGCACCACCATGCCCAGCTAATGTTTTTTGTATTTTTAGTAGAGACGGGGTTTCACCATGTTGACCAGGATGGTCTCGATCTCTTGACCTCGTGATCCACCCGCCTCGGCCTCCCAAAGTGCTGGGATTACAGGCTTGAGCCACCGCGCCCGGCCAGATGATTTTAAAAGATGCTAAGGTTGCCAACTTTTTTTAACCAGAATTTTCTCCTCTTTGGGTACCTTATTAATTGAATTTTAAAGATTTTGGTAGGTAAAGCTAGCAAGAAGTAATTGGCTGACTCCGTAATATTGAGGCATTGTTCTGGTTAATGTTAGTAATTGGTTCTCAGGCTGGAAGAGGGCAGGAGACGGTCATGATATTTTGCATCTACTGATTTCCAGGGTATAAATATTCCCATTGTGGCCTATTCAATCAACTAATTTGCACTGAATGTGGATTGAGAAGAGATGCACAGTAGGACACCATTATATAGCATATTCTCATGCAGATATGCAAAAGTGTAGATAATAGTAAAATTCAGAAAATAATTAGAAACTGATGAATTTTCAGTATTGTTTTTTAAATTTATTTAGATGTAAATTTATTAATTTTTACTTGTGACTGTGTGTTTAACAACTGACTTATAAAATTTCTGAAAATATGGCACTTGAACTCTTGAGGGCTGGTGTGAGCTAGCCCTGGCATTCTGCTTTGAAGGGATAAAGTAGCGTGAAGAGCCAGTAGGGAAATTTGGGTTCTCAGTTTCAATTTCCATTTTTGCTTCATTCAGAATTGCCTCTTAGTGCCTCCATTCAACTAATATATACCACAAACCTATGTAATTCAACTTGTAATCATTTATACACAAACCTGACATTCCATGACATGTCATGGAAATTCTGCCAATGCATAAATTTGAATTGTATAAATTGTATTTGTGCAAATATAAGTAGTATATAGCTGATTTTGTCTAATTAACCAAGCAGCCTCCAGATCTCATTGCACCTTTGGGGTTTGCCACTCATCATCATTTATTGATGTAAGTGGGAAGTTACATTATTCATGGTATTTGAAATTTTTCAAATACCGAAATCGTGCTGGGATAATATCAGAGTGCCAACAGAAAACAGTTTTGAGGATGTAGGAGGTGAGCCTGTCCAGAAGGACATAATATAAATTATTGGACTAAGGATTCATAAGCCGCACTTTTTCTAACCTCAGTCATAATTCTAACCAGTAATAGCATTTTGTGTATGTTACTTCACCTTTGAACTCACCCCTCCTCATCTATAAAATAATACTTGTCATGTTTTTCTCCCAGTATGTTTTGAAAATTGATATTTTGGCTTATATGCCTACTTCTCTAAGGTTTTTACGGTATTTCCTTTGAGGTAAGTTACTGTTGTTTCCATTTTATGTAAGAGGAAACTGTGACACAGAAAGGTTAAGCAACTGGTGTAGTTAAATACTTTTTAATGTTGGAGTCAGAATATGACCCCAGGCATTTTCAGTCCAGCTATCTTTAGGCTATGTTATAAGGAGTGTGTGTATATGTGTGTGTGTGTGTGTGTGTGTGTACACCTATGCACATATGAGTGTGTGTGTTTAAAAAGTCTTTTGTTAATATGAGATATTATAAGGATTAATACAGTTTATTAATAATTTGACAAGATAGGGAAACTATATTGTTACCAAATACTAAAATGGAAATTTATTGATTGAAGACTGTTGGGAGGAATACATTGTTTTTATATTTTATTTGCATACAGATTGTATATTTTCTGTCATTTAAAATATTAAGGCATAGGTATGAACAATGAAATCTTCATAATTTCTGAAGTAGTATATTTCAAAAGGTGATTAATATATTAATACAGGTTGAGCATCTCTTATCCAAAACCCTGAAATTCAAAATGCTGCAATCTTTTTGAGTGCTGACAAGTAGAAAATTCCACACCTGACCTCATGTGAATGGTAAAGTTGCATGAGCAAAACAATTTAAAGTATTGTATAAAATTACCTTCAGGCCATATGTATGAGGTATATATGAAACAGACATATATGAATTTTGTGTTTAGATTTGGCTTCTATCCCCAAGATAACTTATTGTGTATATGCAAATATTCCAAAATCTGAAACTTTTTTGGTCCTGAATACTTTAAATAATGGATACTCAACCTGTATGTAGCCTTTTCATTCTTCAGATACTATTAGAAATGTCTGAGATTTTTTAATAAAATGACTTTTTCAAATGCCATGTTTGGACAGATTAGAAACTGTATCTTAAGTAATAGTAGATACTATTTGTGCTACAATTAATGAAACAGGGCAAAGGAGTCCACTGTATTCATAAAAAAGATTTCAGATTGTTGTTTGGGGCATAATGTCATGATTAAGTGCAAGAGTAGGGTCATTAGACTGCCTGGGTTTAAATTCTATCTTTGCTGTTGTGTAAGTTGTATAGTCTTTGGAGAGTTATTTTACCCATTGGGACTCAATTCCTTATCTATAAAGTGGAAATAATAATCGTTTCTTGCACATAGGATTGTTGAAAGGATTAAATAAATTAGTGCATAAAAGCATCTAGAATGCCTAGTACGTGGTAAGTGCCTGATAAAATATTAGGTGATTTTGTAGTGTATTTTTTTAAAATCATAAGCCGGCCAGGGGTGGTGGCTCATGCCTAAAATCCCAGCACTTTGGGAGGCCAAGGTGGGCAGATCATTTGAGGCCAGGAGTTCGAGATCTGCCTGGCCAATATGGCGAAACTTCATCTCTACTAAAATTACAAAAAATTAACCAAGCATGGTGGCATGTGTCTGTAATCCTAGCTACTCAGGAGGCTGAGGCAGGAGAATCACTTGAACCCAGGAGGTGGAGGTTGCAGTCAACTGAGATTGTGCCACAGCATTCCAACCTGGGTGACAGAGCATGCCTCTGTGGTTTTTTTTTCTCGTAAAAAAAATCATAAAAGTATGACAGTTCAGAAAGTAAATGTTTGATTTGCTTATTTACTACAGGTTTTCTTTTTTAAAGATTATAGCTGTTTTGACAAAGGGCAAACTTTTAGCCCTTAGGCTTCAGTTCATTTTGCAAAATAGAATGTTTAATAAGTCTTCTAAAGTGAATACTCTTCCTAAGTTTGAGAAATGTGGTCACTTTATACGAGACAAAGGACCTCAGATCTTGGCTGCCCTGACCATCTCTCTGATCCCTTCTGGTATTAATCAGTTTGTATATACACAGTCATAAGTTTTCATGATTGTATAAAACTAGATTATAAGATGTATTTTACTTACTTTGTAAAGTCACTGAAATAATTGATGTCATAATCAATTAAAGACTCTGGAAAAGCTTTTCAGCCAATATTTGGATGTAGCTTTATTCTATCAAAGAAATATGTGCTAGTGTTTCCTAAAATTACCTTCAGCCTTTAATGTGGCATTTTTTAATTAGCAAAACTGTTTATGGAGTAAATGACAAAAACATGTTGAAAATTCACAGAGAGTACAGCCTTCATATATAGGCATAGTGGGTTTTTTTTAATTATGTATATTTTCATTTTTTTTTTCTTTTGTTTCCTGTAGGCCCTCCTGGCGGTCCTTCGAGAGAGCCATCGATCAAGAACCGTTTTTAGAAAAGTTGGAGGATTTGTGTACATTACGTCCTTGCTCGTTGCTATGGAAAGATCTTTGAGCTGTCCACCCAAGAATGGCTGGGAGAAAGTGAACCAGAATCAAGTGTTTGAACTTCTTCACACTGTGTTCTGCACGTTGACTGCAGCCATGCGCTATGAGCCAGCCAATTCTCATTTCTTCAAAACAGAGATTCAGTATGAGAAGTTGGCAGATGCTGTTAGATTTCTTGGCTGCTTCTCAGACCTAAGAAAAATAAGCGCCATGAATGTCTTCCCCTCAAATACACAGCCATTTCAAAGACTTTTAGAGGAAGATGTAGTCTCAATGGAATCAGTGTCACCCACATTACGGCACTGCAGTAAACTTTTTATTTATCTATACAAAGTAGCCACAGATTCTTTTGACAGGTATGGCTCTGCTTTGTCCTCTGAATTAAAGGGTGTATACTAAGCATGACATCAACATTAAGACTTGAATTATGAGTTAATCCAAAAGAATATGAAAATAGATGACTCTTCTCTCCTGTTTGCTTGATGTGTATCACTTTATTTTGAACATTACTCTTACTCTGATATTGTTTTTTTTAGCACGGAAGCCTGTGTATTATTTGTAAATTCGGGTTCAATTAGTTCTCATTGCAGTTATTGGAACAATTTCTATGGAGTTTCCTTTAATTATAGTGTTTACTATTGTCTTTTTTCTTTTTAGCCTCAAAAACCTTAGGTGCATCTGGACTTACTGATATGTGTTATCAACAGAACGTCGTTATGATTATTCTTATTTCCAGACACATACTCCATCATTCTCCACATTTCGTATTCCTCAAAAAATGATATAGCTCCCAAAGAGAGATGTCAGTGTCTTGAACCATCAGGTTCAAGAGGCCATCAGAATCAGTATTTACTCATTCCTTCGTTAAGTACTTCATGAAAACCTGCTGCGTGACAAGTCACTGTGCTAGGCATTGAGGATTCAGCTCTGCACAAGGCAGTCTTGGTCCTTGCTATCTTTTAGCTAAAATATAGACACATAAATAAACAATTACTTATATTGTGACAGATTCTGTGATGGGGAAATCCAGGGTTCTAAGGGAGATCGTAGGAGAGCCACTTCATCGAGATTACTTATTTTCAGTGCTTCAGCTGTTTTCAATGAAAATGTCACTTTGAAAATAACACTGCTAATTTATGTCCCAAGCATTATTGCTTTTAACAGTTACCATAGTTTTACTTCATAAAATAAACGAACTTTCCTCATAAATCAAGTAACTCCATTGAATAGAACTTACAATAGGTTTTTGTCCTTTTCTGTGGAGCATCTGCTTTGAAGTATCAACTGAGATATTTCCTGCTTCTTAACAAGATTTCTTAGT
Source organism: Cebus imitator (assembly GCF_001604975.1). Taxonomy (NCBI): domain Eukaryota; kingdom Metazoa; phylum Chordata; class Mammalia; order Primates; family Cebidae; genus Cebus; species Cebus imitator. The sequence continues at coordinate 4,962,583 of NW_016107379.1, read as the reverse complement.
CCTCAGTATTTACAATTAAAAATCCAAACAACTGCAACAAAAATTGTAAAAAAAAAAATTCTGTTTTTCCCTATCTTGAAATAAAATACATATATATTGTTAACTTATAGGAAATAAAGGAAAGTGTAGTGTTCTAGGAATGAGCTATGTAAATTTGTGTATTCAAATTCAATCTCTTTTTCCTTGATTTCTACTTATCCTAGTTAGCATATGTCACTTTTAGTCACTTTGTTAAAAATAGGGCTTATAGCACCCTGTTTAACAGATGTGTTAAATGTTAACATGAATGGAATAAGCATCTGCCATGAGCATGCTTTTCTTGTTTCATTCAGTGCATGTGTTGTAGTCGTGTTCCTTGTTCCTGCTGAATATGGAAGATGTTCCTTATGAAACTTTTGCTGGCATTTCTTGTGAAACTAACCAACTGCCAACCTGGTGTTCTCTTCTTCTAACCTCTCTAAACCACCCTGTCTGTTTTGTTGTCTGTAGTCGTGCAGAACAGATCCCTCCTTGCCTGACAAGTGAGTCTTCTCTCCCCTCTCCTTGGGGTACACCAGCTTTGTCCAGGAAAAGGTACTGATCATATAAGAGAAATCCATCTCTGTTTGTGTGGGGTTTCTTTATTTCTGTGCTTATTTATGTTAACATGGTGATTGTGTTTTGTGATTTCAGTTTTTTGGCCACATAAATGTCTTCTTTTGAAAACTGTTCACATATTTCACCCACTTTTTGATGAAGTTGTGTTTTTTTTTTTTTTTTTAATATGCTTTTGGGGTTTGGGGGTAGGTTTTTAAAATATAAATTTTTCTTATATACATGAGAGTAAAATGTGTTGAAGCTATGAAGGGCATGTATAATTTTGTCATCCAACTATTTTTGATGACATATTTTGGTTGTAGAAAAAGCATGTCTTTTATTAAAAATAAGTTAGAAATGTGGACTTAATGTCTCTTTAAATAGAATACTTTTCCACTTTTTTTATTTTTTATTTTTATTTTTTACTTTAAACATTGTTGGGATCATTCATTGGTTTTTACTGTTATTCCAAAATGAGTATCATAGCACTGTGTATGAAGGAAGTGTATATTTTCTCTGACAGGTTCAACCAATTGAAGTATGTTGCTGTTATGAAAAATGCTCACAGCTAAACTTAGGAAAAGTAAATACAGAACCCACTCCAGTACTTACTTTGATCAGTTCTCTGTAAATCTCTAAGCTGATCTAGTTGATCTTTTTAAAATTACCTTTAAAAAAATTCTCAAATTTTTAAAAACTGCAGTTGATTGACAGAAGTATAATTAAGATCCATTTAAGATTACATTTGCAACCTGCACATAAAATGATCACAACCTGCAGTTGGCCCCAAACACTTCATTCCTTCTCCTGTTTTCCTCATAACCAAAAATAAGTCCTTAACTCTTACATTATTATTTCATTGCTGCTTTTAAAACATGAATCTCAATATACTTCTGCTATATTGTTGTTTTAATCTTATTACTGTTATTCAGATTTTGAAACTTGAAGATAGTTGGAGTTAGTACATCAAAAGTATTTGTTACAGATTTTGTATTTCAGCATATTTGCATAGTAATATTAGGTATAGGAAAAGACATAATTTCCTTCTCTTAAATTTACACTTATAGCTTACTTTGCATAGCAAACCATGACATGAGTCAGAATAGTCTTAAATGAATATAGGATTGTTCAGAATATTCATGCTTAAAAAACTGCAATTTCTTTTTTAAAAAAGAGCTGTTCCTAATTCAAGGAATGAGAAACTAGATAAATTTGATTTGATATCGTGTATTTTTCTGTTGCAAAAATGAAGGAGGTAAAAAATATGTGTGTTTGAAAATTTGTGTGTGCTCATGATCCCAAGGCATTACTGAATGTTAGAGAAATAATTTCAATTAGTAAATAGTTTAAATTACTATAAAATCACAATTTAAAAATATGGTGATTATATTATAAATGAGTAAAGCCTTAAGATTTGCTGTTATGAACATTTAGTCCTTTTTAAGTATTAACCAAATGCCACAAAATAGAAATGCACAGATTAAAATGATACTTAAAAAAATGCATCAGGGCCAGGCACAGTGGCTCACACCTGTAATCCGAGTGCTTTGGGAAGCCGAGTTGTTGTGCGCCTGTAATGCCAGCTACTCAGGAGGCTGAGGCAGGAGAATTGTATGAACCCAGGAGGCAGAGGTTTCAGTGAGCTGAGATCACACCACTGCATTCCAGCCTGGGGGACAGAGTGAGACTCCGTCTCCAAAAATACATCAGAACTTTCTGTTTATTTAAATAGTAATTTGACAAAGCGAAAACAGCATTTTCTTTCTATTCTTAAAGAGTTACTTATGGCCTTAAATCAAAAACATTTTGTCATCATTTACAGTGCAGCTACATGTAGAGATACCAAGTCTTTGACTTAAGGAAAAACTGTCACTAAATCAGTAAATCTAGTTGATTGAGCCCTAATCCATGTGAATTCTCCATGAGTCTTACAGGTTGACATTACCTCAAGGACAGAAAGCCCCAATACTGTTCATGCTAATGCTAAGGTCATGTTGACATTTTCAGGTTGCCATTCTATTCAGCCTGCATACATTTTGCTCAGTGGTAAGAATCATAAGCTAGTGAAGAATATAATGTTTTTACTTTACAAATTCAAGTTTAGTAACTTAGAATTAGAATTTAAGTCACACTATTTCTAGAACCTCTCAACAAATGACATCAGCTCATAGACATCTTTTTCTTGTAGAAAAATATACTGGCTTTGTTGGCAAAAGGAGAAACCAGAACTTACTGTGTTTTTATGGCTTGTGGAACACTCAGATGCTAAGGATGTTTTGAGCTTGTGATACTTGTCTGACACGTAGTATCCAGGAAATTCTTCTCTAATTATTTCAAGAATTCGTGGAAAATTAACTAGCTAACCTTATATTTGGAAAAGTAAAACTCATAACCCTTTTCATTGTTCAGAAAGAATAATAAAACAGAATTATAGCTGAACAGTGTTCAGTCAAAGTTAGAAGTGAATACGAAATAATAATTAGAATTACACAGAATATAACTGCAGTGGAACAAAAGGCGGCAAATAATTGTTATCATTCAAACATGGGATCTATTACTCAGTGCTTCTACACACCTGATGATAATTTAAGCAAAGCAGATTCAGAATTTAAATATTTAATTATGTATTCCCAAAAGAGATAGATGAGTCTTAAATATACATGAGAATTTAGGTCAAAATATTAAATAGCAACCAAATTATGAAATGTAATTTTATCCTATATTTGCAAATGGTTAGTTCTTACTTGGGAACTAACCATTTAATGAGCTTACCATAATTCTAAAATTTAAAAAATGATACTTGTAGTGATACCTAGGTGACTTAATCAGAATTAATTTTGTATAATACCTATTGTAATACACCTAATTTTAGTTAATAAATACCATGTTTTAGATATCAGCAATGTTTGCAATATTTTTCTGGTTTGAAAACAATGAATGTAATTTCTTTTTTAGAATATTGTTTTCCTATATAAGATTTAAAAATTTTATTACTGTCATAGTTCCCTGCAGGTTGAGTATTTCTTATTCAAAATACATGGGACCAGAAGTGTTGTGATTTCAGGTTCTTTGGAGTTTGAAATATTTACAATATGTATAATGAGATATCTTAAATATGGGACCCAGTCTGGACACAGAATTTATTTATGTTTCATATACATCTTATACAAGTAGCCGGAAGATAATTTTATGTAATATTTTTAATAATTTTGTACATGAAACAAAATTTTGACTATGTTTTGACTGTGATCCATCATATGAGGTCAGATGTGAAATTTTCTACTTGCGGTACCGTGTGGGTGCTTAAAAAGTTTTGGATTTAGGAGCATTTCAATTTCAGATTTTTGGATTAGGGATACTCAACCTGTGTTAGTAAACTCTTTACAGGTTGTTCAATGTCCAAAGATGTAAAGATTTCTTCCTGAGTGTATCAGTAATTTAAATCCAAATCTCATTTAATCTGTCAATTTAGAAATTATTTTTTAAGGCCTAAACTAAAATATATAGTTAGAATCTATGCATATATGTGTATGCACTGAAAACATTTTTAATGAAATTTTGGAATTTAGTGGTTATTTCTGATACATACTAGATAAATTATCAATCTTTTTTCTAGATGTATCAAAATATTTAAAAGAAGGGAGCAGTATAGGAGGAGGATGACTGTTGGTAATACACATTTTGAAATATTTTTCTTAGTAAGTTTAGAGATTAAATCTTTCTGAATGAAAAATGGCGGAATATAAGGAGCGAAAACATGAATGGGTAGAGGACATGCTGACTTTTAAATAAACTAGGAGAGCCCGTGTGCCTTTTTATAAGTAAAGCTGAACACTTTCCTAGAATCTCTGTTAAAAAGAGAATGGTATTTTTTTAAAACCATGGCAGTGCCAATTCTTTGCTACTAAATCACTGACGTAAAGCATCTGTTTCCCAAGCTGCTCTTGTCCCAGAGAGCTGAAACTGCATTGCTCTCTGTGACAGAGCTCAGCATTAGGCAAATTATGCTGAGACCAACTCACTGGAACAAAGAGTTCCCATAGGCTGAAGCTACAAGCATCTGTTTCTTAGTGCCAAGATGCAAAATGTGCAAAATTCATGAATTGTAGATGAGTAGTATGAAATAGAAAGTAGACATCATTGATGAGAAGAAATGTGTACATTCACGACATGGCTAGGCTTTTTAATTCATAGAAACTTGTTCTGTAAATTGCTTCAAGTTTTAAAAAGTTGCAATGAATATTTTCAGTAGTAGTGACGATAGATGCAAAAGGTGTAGGTATTCCAAATACGCTAAAGTAAAACTCCCATAATGCCTAATATATTTATTCTTGGATAGCCTAGACTCTGAACCAATCCTGACTCAGTCGACCCAGTTAGTTCTTGATTATGTTACCCTACCCATGCACTAAGGAAAGGTTAAAACACATATAGGTAATTTCAAAAGATGAAATCTCATTGAGGGAATTAATTTAACGTGATCTCTCAGCACATATTGTTGGAACTGTCTTCTTCCTAGAGTTTTGAATCACTATGATTTTACGTGTTTATATCTTCTAATACAGGTGTTATCTTTTAATCAAACAATCCAAGTAGTAAATCAGTAAAGGTAAAAATCATATAAAGGCTATGAATAATTGTTAGTTACATGGTCTGCAGACACACACACACACACACACACGAAGTCGAGTTGATAATCTATTGCTTTTTTCCTGTCCCAACCTTAAGGTGTTTTGTAACAAGGCTTTTTGGTTATCAGTGGATGAATATAACCGAAGAAGAAGAAAATGAAAAGAGAATGTGATTGGAATTCAATAGCAAATTTGCTCTTCTTTATTTTTTTATAGGCATGCATATCATTCTGTTTCAACTCCCCCTGTTTACCCTCCTAAAAATGTTGCTGACCTGAAACTGCATGTGACAGCTTCATCTCTCCAGAGTTCTGATGCAGTCATCATTCATCCTGGAGCCATGCTTGCCATGCTGGACCTGCTAGCCTCTGTTGGATCAGTGACACAGCCAGAAGTAAGCTTGGATATGTTAGTTTCTTTCCGTCTTTAATGAAATGAATCAAAGGATGTGAGTGTGATTATATGTGCTAGGGGGTTGAGGAAGAAAGAAAGTTAATATTACATACTAAAGTAGGTGAAGGAAAAAAAAATAGGATTTTTCTATTTGAGTCTTACGTTTCATGATGAATGCTAGAATAGATATGTTTTAGAATCCAATTCATTGGTTACAAAGACAACCAAAATGGTTACTTCTGGTAGAATAATTCTGCTAGAATAATTCTGTCTCTTTGTAAATCCTACTCAGCACTGGACATTGCTAATGAATAATACAGAAGGAAAAATGACTGAAGATACTACATTGAGGCTACTTGTCTGTTTTGACTTGTGGCACTCAAATGTTTGGATGAACTGGAGTTTGGGTGACGATTAAGAAGACTTAATCCCCACTATTTCTATAAAAATAGAACTACTTTTAGTCGTATTGTCATGTAATACAAAAGTCTTGGAAGAGAATAGAGTCCAGCTGCGTGTACTTCTAGCAAAATTAAATAGGACATGTTTGCCTAACCTGTTTTGGTATTGCTATATTGCTCTAAGCCAGTTACTTATTTTATCTGAGTGTATTTGGAAGCAAAAGGTATACTTTGGCCGGACGTGGTGGCTCATGCCTATAACACCAGCACTTTGGGAGACCAAGGTGGGTAGGTCGCCTGAGGTCAGGAGTTTGAGAGCAACCTGGCCAACATCGTGAAACCCCGTCTCTACTGAAAATACAAAAGTTAGTTGGGAGTGGTCGTGGACACCTGTAATCCCAGTTACTTGAAAGGCTGAGACAGGAGAATCACTGGAACTCAGGAGACGGAGGTTGCAGTGGGCCCAGACCATGCCATTGCATTCCAGCCTAGGCAACAAGAGTGAAACTCCATCTCAAAAAAGAAAAGAAAAAGGGATGCTTCATGTGAAAAGAATTGTCACCTGTCTCACTAAGAATAACTGTGTGGATTTCTTTCTTGATTTTAGCATGCTTTGGATCTTCAGCTTGCCGTGGCAAATATTTTACAATCCCTGGTGCACACAGAAAGGAACCAGCAAGTCATGTGTGAAGCTGGTCTTCATGCGCGACTGCTGCAGAGGTGCAGTGCTGCTTTGGCTGATGAGGACCACTCACTGCACCCACCCCTGCAGCGGATGTTTGAACGATTAGCCTCTCAGGCCCTGGAACCCATGGTGTTGAGGTAAGTTCTCTTTCATATTCAAACCGTCCACAATTAGTAGTGTCAGTTTCTAGAGTCCTTATGAGTCCAGAGTTCCCGCTTTAATGGATAATATTCAGTTGTCTATGGGCAAAATATAACAAAAATGGACAAAATACTCAAAATACAGCAATTAGAAACAAATCTAGTTATTATCATTTGATATTTCTGTCTAGTTATTTCTTTCATTTGAATCTGGCAAGCTCTCACTTTCCTTTAAGAATAAAGTCATGCATTTACTTCATATTTAATAACCTTTCATATGTAAGAACTTTCTAAAGAAATACTTTTTTAACTTTTTAATTTTGAAATAATAATAGATTCACCGTAAGTTGTGCCTATAGATCCAAGAGTTTTCCTGTGTCCTTTGCCTATTTTCCTCCAGTAGTTACACCTTGCATAACTATATTATAGTATCTAAACCAAGAAATTGATATTGGTATGATGTATTCATGTGCACATACAGTTATCTGTTATTGTATCACATGTGTAGATTCATGTAATCACCACACAATTACGATGCCACAAAGATTTCTCTAGTGCCATCTTTATTGTCATACCTACTCCCCTAATTTCAACATCCTTAGTCCATGGAAACCACTGATCTGTTCTCCATCTTCATAGTTTTGTCGTTATGAGCAGGGGTCCCCAGCCTCCGAGCCATGGTCTAGTACTGGTTCACATCCTGTTAGGGACTGGGCCACACAGCAGTAGGTGAGCTGTGGTTGAGCCAGCATTACCGCCTATGCTCCACCTCCTGTCAAATCAGTGGTGGCATTAGATTCTCATGGGAACGCGCACCCTATCATGAACTGTGAATGCAAAAGATCTTGGTTGCGCAGTCCGTATGAGAATCTGACATATATACCTGATGATCTGATGTGGAACAGTTTTATCCCAAAACCAAGCCCCACAGCCCATCTGTGAAAAAAATTGTCTTCCACAAAACCTGTCCCTGATGATAAAAAAGGTTGGGAACTACTAATTTTGAGAATGTTATATAAATGAAGTTATACAGTATGTGATCTTTTGAGATTGTCTGCTCACTAATCATAATGCTCTTGGGCTGCATACAAGTTGTCACATGTATCAATAGATTTTCCTTTTTATTACCGAATAGTACTCCATAGTATGGAGGCATAACAGTTTGTGAATCATTAAAGAAATATGGCCAGGCACGGTGGCTCACGCCTGTAATCCCAGCACTTTGGGAGGCCGAGGCAGGTGGATCATGAGGTCAAGAGATGGAGACCATCCTGGTCAACATGGTGAAACCCCGTCTCTACTAAAAATACAAAAAATTAGCTGGGTCTGGTGGCGCGTGCCTGTAGTCCCAGCTACTCGGGAGGCTGCGGCAGGAGAATTG